>NC_074666.1:70964431-71021931 GCF_029448725.1 Salvelinus fontinalis | reverse complement strand
TAGGTATTTGTTGATGTCCACATACTCTAAGTCAGAACCGGCCAGAGTAGTGATGCTGGACAGGCGGGCAGGTGCTTGTAGCGATCGATTGAAGAGCATGCATTTGGTTTTACTTGCATTTAAGAGCAGTTGGAGGCCACGGAAGGAGAGTTGTATGTCGTTGAAGCTCGTCTTGAGGTTAGTTAACACAGTGTCCAAGGAAGGGCCAGATGTATACAGAATGGTATCGTCTGCGTAGAGGTGGTTCAGAGAATCACCAGCAGCAAGAGCAACATCATTGATATACAGAGAAAAGAGTTGGCCCGAGAATTTAACCCTGTGGCACCCCCATAGAGACTGCCAGAGGTCCGGACAACAGGCCCTCCGATTTTACACACTGAACTCTGTCTGAGAAGTAGTTGGTGAACCAGGCGAGGCAGTCATTTGAGAAACCAAGGCTGTTGAGTCTGCCGATAAGAATGTGGTGATTAACAGAGTCGAAAGCTTTGGCCAGGTCAATGAATACAGCTGCACAGTATTGTCTCTTATCGATGGAGGTTATGATATTGTTTAGGACTTTGAGCGTGGCTGAGGTGCACCCATGACCAGCTCGGAAACCAGATTGCATAGTGGAGAAGGTGTGGTGGTATTCGAAATGGTCGGTGATCTGTTTGTTAACTTGACTTTCGAAGACCTTGTAAAGGCAGGGTAGGATAGATATAGGTCTGTAGCAGTTTGGGTCTAGAGTGTCTCCCCCTTTGAAGAGGGGGATGACTGCGGCAGCTTTCCAATCTTTGGGGATCTCAGACGATACGAAAGAGAGGTTGAACAGGCTAGTAATAGGGGTTGCAACAATTTTGGCTGATAATTTTAGAAAGAGAGGGTCCAGATTGTCTAGCCCTGCTGATTTGTAGGGGTCCAGATGTTGACCGGGGTAGGGGTGGCCAGGTGGAAAGCAGTAGAAAAATGCTTATTGAAATTCTCAATTATAGTGGATTTATCGGTGGTGGTTTCCTAGCCTCAGTGCAGTGGGCAGCTGGGAGGAGGTGTTCTTATTCTCCATGGACTTTACAGTGTCCCAGAACTTTTTGGAGTGTGTGCTACAGGATGCAAATTTCTGTTTGAAAAAGCTAGCCTTAGCTTTCCTAAATGAATGTGTATATTGGTTCCTGCCTTCCCTGAAAAGTTGCATATCTTGGGGGCTATTTTATGCTAATGCGGTACGCCACAGAATGTTTTTGTGCTGGTCTAGGGCAGTCAGGTCTGGAGTGATCCAAGGGCTGTATCTGTTCCTGGTTCTACATTTTTTGAATGGGGCATGCTTATTTAAGATTGTGAGGAAAGCACTTTTAAAGAATAACCAGGCATCTTCTACTGACGGAATGAGGTCAATATCCTACCAGGATATATGGGCCAGGTCAATTAGAAAGGCCTGCTCGCTGAAGTGTTTTAGGGAGCGTTTGACAGTGATGAGGGGGGGTCGTTTGACCACAGACCCATTACGGATACAGGCAATGAGGCAGTGATCGCTGAGATCCTGGTTGAAGACAGCAGAAGTGTATTTAGAGGGCAGGTTGGTTAGGATGATATCTATGAGGGTGCCCGTGTTTACGGATTTAGGGTTGTACCTGGTTGGTTCATTGATAATTTGTCTGAGATTGAGGTACATCAAGCTTAGATTGTAGCATGGCCGGGGTGTAAAGCATGTCCCAGTTCAGGTCACCTAGCAGCACGAGCTCTGAAGATAGATGGGGGGCAATCAATTCACATATGGTGTCCAGGGCACAGCTGGGGGCAGAAGGTGGTCTATAGCAAGCGGCAATGGTTGGCCTTCATCAGATTGTCAAGAGTATTTCCCTAGTGTCCAGAGACAAATTTAGACAACTTAAAAATACCTAGTAATCGAAAAGACAAAGTCAACTGCTCCTTTAAAAATTGCAGTTCATTTTCTCAAATCGTGTTTGTATTTTTCATCAGGTGTGCATTCATCGCCAGAATCTTAATAGAATCAGGACCATGATAGCAGGACCATGATAGTGAGTCTTGTCCAAGGCTTCAGTTCTTTCTGAAATGCAGTCATAGACAGGTTGTTGGCCTGGCAACAGTTGTCTCTCTGCTGGGTGTTAGTTTCCTTTTTCTCTTGTTATCTGAAAGAAACAGACAGCGGTTGGAGCTGCAGTGGTGGGCGGCGGGCTCTAATTGCCCTTTGTGTTGGGGACATGGCAGTCCAATCATTATCACAAAGGGGCACAGAGGCACCCCTACTGACCCGTACCCACGCCTCACAATGATGCCCAATACTACTCTGGATGACTGTCAATCAAAGGGCAACAAATATATTTTTTATGCTCCAATCAGTCGATATGAAACATCAAAATATCTGAATTGTTCTGTTATTACAACTTTTGGTTATCAAGTCTTTATGTTGTCTTGGTGCTTCTGCATTCATTTTCTGAATTAGTTTGTGTTGTTTGGGATATAAATTTATTCTGAAGCTCTATAGGAACTTGTTATTACCACCTACCTACCAGCTATGAAGTAGCTTCATCATGGGTCCATTCTGAAGCCTTGAAAATATGTAGATCTTAATAGCTGTAAGCCTATCGTCAAAGCATAGCCCCACTAGAGCATGGTAGCAGTCTATTACCATGGCATCTATCCCAGTGTTAAAGCTACCATAAAGCAGACAGTGGGAATAGTGTTTGTGACTCTGAGGAATATTACCTGACTCCAGAACAGCTGTTATGGAACTCCCACAAGTCCCAGAGCACCAGACTATACTTTCTGACTGCCTCTCTGTCAGTCTCATAGGCAGGAGACACGTAAAGGGGCAATCTGCTATTTAAACAACACAAAAGTGGACACCCCTCTGCTTTTTTGGGTAAACACCTGAGGGATGGGGTTAGAGAAATGTATGGACAGAGCTATGGATACAAGAACTGACCATCCAGGTGATCAAAATTATAGTTGATCTATTTTGAAGCTATACAGTGTTTGTTTACAATTACATTGTTTACAAACAATGGAGTAAAACAATCTTATATTTTGGGTTCTGATGACAGTTGAACTACACTCATGAGGCATTTCTAAGTTATATTCTTGACGAATCAATAGATATATATCATTCATTTAAATGTCCCAAAATGGGATGTAGCAATCGCAGATTGCCCCTTTAATGTTTGGTCTCAACTCTGTTCCACACCAATATACCCTGGATGAAAGGCAGCTGAGCACTGGGTTGCATTTGATGCTGTCAGAATCAGAAGAATAGGATTTCATCATGATGGTTGTGTGAAAGAAAGAATCTGTATGCATCCCAAATAGCCCCCTGTTCCCTTTATAGTGCACTACTTTAGACTAGAGGCCTATGGGTGCCATTTGGGACAAGTCCTCTCCCTTAAGGACAGATCATTTACTTGGCAGGCTGCATCAAGCACCTCATGACATTTTTGTTATTTTGTTTGTTGGATGTTGAGTCATGTCTGTGGAGCATGTAGTATGATTTGTAATATATGGGGTTAATAAAATTTGGTGTAACAAGTTTGTGTGTGTGTGTGCGTCTGTGTGTGTGCGTGCATACGTACCTGTGTGTGTGTGTTTTGCGTCGTAGAAAGCCAAGTTGGGCCATGGGAAGAAAGTGATTACGCCAGCGGACCACAGACGGTTCAGCTCGGACCGCACCATGCCCGGAATGGACCGTGTCCGACTCAGTGACTTCAACTTTCTGGCTCTGCTGGGGAAGGGCAGCTTTGGCAAGGTAAGAGAAGGGGCTGGGAATGTAACATGTGAGTCAGTTGAATTCATTAGAGGTAGAGGCATCAAGCTGGATCAGCAGAACCAATGGCAGGGATCATTTTGGACATATTCGGTAGACTACTTTTGAGGTGTGAAAACTTCTGACAAACTTAGATTTTTGGAATGTAATGTCCCTTTAAGGGTGGGGTTAGGGCTAGTGGTTGAAATCCCGTGTTTGAAGAGAAAGCACCTTTAACCCCAGGCGTCCCTGTGTAGGTGATGCTGGCAGAGATGAAGTCCACAGAGGAGCTGTATGCCATCAAGATCCTGAAGAAGGACGTGGTGATCCAGGATGATGATGTGGAGTGTACCATGGTGGAGAAGAGAGTCCTGGCTCAGAGAGACAAACCACCGTTCCTCACTGCACTCCACTCCTGCTTTCAGACTGTGGTAGGTACTGTACACACACATGCACACATGGGCATACATACATGGACTTATGCACACACACACACACACACACACACAGAGGATTCCCAGTGGGACTACGGGGTTCAGGGGTCATAATAGCTGAATAATAGCAGCTGAATAATAGAGGAGGCATCCTCAGTGTGTTCTCATCACTCTTTCATGAACCTCTCACTGAGAGGAAACAGACAGAGCCCTTGACTACGGCATCTACACACACTCCTTTAGAGCACGGGCTTGTGTGTGAAGTCCTCACAAGGATAAGAAAACAAAGACAGTTCTGACAAGTCAAGACATTTTGCCTGTCCCCACAAGGAAAATTACTATTTCAGGCTTAGGGGTTGGGTTTAGGGCTAGAATTAGGGTTAGGTTAAGGGTAAGGTTTAGGGTTAAGGTTGGGGTTTTGGATTAGGGTTAGGGTTAGGTTAAGGTTTAGGGAAATAGGATTTTGAATGGGAATCAATCGTTTGGTTCCCACAAGGATAGTAAAACAAACGTGTGTATTTAATGTGTGTATGTTTCTTTTGTGTCATTGTCTTCGTGCGTGTACACGGCCCACACTGCTTCAACACAGTGGCCAGTGAGTTGAGTGAGTTGAACCAAACAGCCCCAGCATATAGATCTACAGAGCAGAGGGAGCAGAGAGAGAAGAGAGGCCTTTGTCTTCAGTCAGCCCTGTGGAGAGTCCTGCTCCAGCCTCTCTGTCTGACTGACAGATGACTTATAAGGCCTTTCATAAAACAATAAAACACTCAGGTCTGAAGGTTACACATGACACCTGCTGGGCGTTCATACACTTCAGGGATGGATTATGGGACTATTGGTCTTCTATGTTGTGTACATCAGCGGGGTACTGATGAGGGTACAAACCTACTGTGTTTTGTTTCCTCCGTTGACGTCTGTCAGCTTTCTATTTCTGTGGGTCAGGTAGTACAGGTATTAATAGGAGACTGTGGGTCAGGTAGTACAGGTATTAATAGGAGACTGTGGGTCAGGTAGTACAGGTATTAATAGGAGGCTGTGGGTCAGGTAGTACAGGTATTAATAGGAGGCTGTGGGTCAGGTAGTACAGGTATTAATAGGAGACTGTGGGTCAGGTATTAATAGGAAGCTGTGGGTCAGGTAGTACAGGTATTAATAGGAGACTGTGGGTCAGGTAGTACAGGTATTAATAGGAGGCTGTAGATCAGGTAGTACAGGTATTAATAGGAGGCTGTAGGTCAGTTAGTACAGGTATTAATAGGAGGCTGTGGGTCAGGTAGTACAGGTATTAATAGGAGGCTGTAGGTCAGGTAGTACAGGTATTAATAGGAGGCTGTAGGTCAGGTAGTACAGGTATTAATAGGAGACTGTGGGTCAGGTAGTACAGGTATTAATAGGAGGCTGTAGGTCAGGTAGTACAGGTATTAATAGGAGGCTGTAGGTCAGGTAGTACAGGTATTAATAGGAGACTGTAGGTCAGGTAGTACAGGTATTAATAGGAGACTGTGGGTCAGGTAGTACAGGTATTAATAGGAGACTGTAGGTCAGGTAGTACAGGTATTAATAGGAGACTGTAGGTCAGGTAGTACAGGTATTAATAGGAGACTGTAGGTCAGGTAGTACAGGTATTAATAGGAGACTGTAGGTCAGGTAGTACAGGTATTAATAGGAGACTGTAGGTCAGGTAGTACAGGTATTAATAGGAGACTGTAGGTCTGGTAGTACAGGTATTAATAGGAGACTGTGGGTCAGGTAGTACAGGTATTAATAGGAGACTGTAGGTCAGGTAGTACAGGTATTAATAGGAGACTGTAGGTCAGGTAGTACAGGTATTAATAGGAGACTGTAGGTCAGGTAGTACAGGTATTAATAGGAGACTGTAGGTCAGGTAGTACAGGTATTAATAGGAAACTGTAGGTCAGGTAGTACAGGTATTAATAGGAGACTGTGGGTCAGGTAGTACAGGTATTAATAGGAGACTGTAGGTCAGGTAGTACAGGTATTAATAGGAGACTGTAGGTCAGGTAGTACAGGTATTAATAGGAGACTGTAGGTCAGGTAGTACAGGTATTAATAGGAGACTGTAGGTCAGGTAGTGCAGGTATTAATAGGAGACTGTGGGTCAGGTAGTACAGGTATTAATAGGAGACTGTGGGTCAGGTAGTACAGGTATTAATAGGAGGCTGTAGGTCAGGTAGTACAGGTATTAATAGGAGGCTGTAGGTCAGGTAGTACAGGTATTAATAGGAGACTGTGGGTCAGGTAGTACAGGTATTAATAGGAAGCTGTGGGTCAGGTAGTACAGGTATTAATAGGAGGCTGTAGGTCAGGTAGTACAGGTATTAATAGGAGGCTGTGGGTCAGGTAGTACAGGTATTAATAGGAGGCTGTGGGTCAGGTAGTACAGGTATTAATAGGAGACTGTGGGTCAGATAGTACAGGTATTAATAGGAGGCTGTGGTTCAGATAGTACAGGTATTAATAGGAGGCTGTGGGTCAGGTAGTACAGGTATTAATAGGAGGCTGTGGTTCAGATAGTACAGGTATTAATAGGAGACTGTATGTCAGGTAGTACAGGTATTAATAGGAGACTGTGGGTCAGATAGTACAGGTATTAATAGGAGGCTGTGGGTCAGGTAGTACAGGTATTAATAGGAGACTGTGGGTCAGATAGTACAGGTATTAATAGGAGGCTGTGGGTCAGGTAATACAGGTATTAATAGGAGACTGTGGGTCAGATAGTACAGGTATTAATAGGAGGCTGTGGGTCAGGTAGTACAGGTATTAATAGGAGGCTGTGGGTCAGATAGTACATGTATTAATAGGAGGCTGTGGGTCAGGTAGTACAGGTATTAATAGGAGGCTGTGGGTCAGGTAGTACAGGTATTAATAGGAAGCTGTGGGTCAGGTAGTACAGGTATTAATAGGAGGCTGTAGGTCAGGTAGTACAGGTATTAATAGGAGACTGTGGTTCAGGTAGTACAGGTATTAATAGGAGGCTGTGGTTCAGGTAGTACAGGTATTAATAGGAGGCTGTGGGTCAGGTAGTACAGGTATTAATACGAGGCTGTGGGTCAGGTAGTACAGGTATTAATAGGAGACTGTGGGTCAGGTAGTACAGGTATTAATAGGAGACTGTAGGTCAGGTAGTACAGGTATTAATAGGAGACTGTAGGTCAGGTAGTACAGGTATTAATAGGAGACTGTAGGTCAGGTAGTACAGGTATTAATAGGAGACTGTAGGTCAGGTAGTACAGGTATTAATAGGAGACTGTGGGTCAGGTAGTACAGGTATTAATAGGAGACTGTAGGTCAGGTAGTACAGGTATTAATAGGAGACTGTAGGTCAGGTAGTACAGGTATTAATAGGAGACTGTAGGTCAGGTAGTACAGGTATTAATAGGAGACTGTAGGTCAGGTAGTACAGGTATTAATAGGAGACTGTAGGTCAGGTAGTACAGGTATTAATAGGAGACTGTGGGTCAGGTAGTACAGGTATTAATAGGAGACTGTAGGTCAGGTAGTACAGGTATTAATAGGAGACTGTAGGTCAGGTAGTACAGGTATTAATAGGAGGCTGTGGGTCAGGTAGTACAGGTATTAATAGGAGACTGTGGGTCAGGTAGTACAGGTATTAATAGGAAGCTGTGGGTCAGGTAGTACAGGTATTAATAGGAGGCTGTAGGTCAGGTAGTACAGGTATTAATAGGAGGCTGTGGGTCAGGTAGTACAGGTATTAATAGGAGGCTGTAGATCAGATAGTACAGGTATTAATAGGAGGCTGTAGGTCAGGTAGTACAGGTATTAATAGGAGGCTGTGGGTCAGGTAGTACAGGTATTAATAGGAGACTGTGGGTCAGATAGTACAGGTATTAATAGGAGGCTGTGGTTCAGATAGTACAGGTATTAATAGGAGGCTGTGGGTCAGGTAGTACAGGTATTAATAGGAGACTGTGGGTCAGATAGTACAGGTATTAATAGGAGGCAGATAGTACAGGTATTAATAGGAGGCTGTGGGTCAAGTAGTACAGGTATTAATAGGAGACTGTGGGTCAGATAGTAAAGGTATTAATAGGAGGCTGTGGGTCAGGTAGTACAGGTATTAATAGGAAGCTGTGGGTCAGGTAGTACAGGTATTAATAGGAGGCTGTAGGTCAGGTAGTACAGGTATTAATAGGAGACTGTGGTTCAGGTAGTACAGGTATTAATAGGAGGCTGTGGTTCAGGTAGTATAGCTATTAATAGGAGGCTGTGGGTCAGGTAGTACAGGTATTAATACGAGGCTTTGGGTCAGGTAGTACAGGTATTAATAGGAGACTGTGGGTCAGGTAGTACAGGTATTAATAGGAGACTGTAGGTCAGGTAGTACAGGTATTAATAGGAGACTGTAGGTCAGGTAGTACAGGTATTAATAGGAGACTGTAGGTCAGGTAGTACAGGTATTAATAGGAGACTGTAGGTCAGGTAGTACAGGTATTAATAGGAGACTGTGGGTCAGGTAGTACAGGTATTAATAGGAGACTGTAGGTCAGGTAGTACAGGTATTAATAGGAGACTGTAGGTCAGGTAGTACAGGTATTAATAGGAGACTGTAGGTCAGGTAGTACAGGTATTAATAGGAGACTGTAGGTCAGGTAGTACAGGTATTAATAGGAGACTGTAGGTCAGGTAGTACAGGTATTAATAGGAGACTGTGGGTCAGGTAGTACAGGTATTAATAGGAGACTGTAGGTCAGGTAGTACAGGTATTAATAGGAGACTGTAGGTCAGGTAGTACAGGTATTAATAGGAGACTGTAGGTCAGGTAGTACAGGTATTAATAGGAGACTGTAGGTCAGGTAGTACAGGTATTAATAGGAGACTGTGGGTCAGGTAGTACAGGTATTAATAGGAGGCTGTAGGTCAGGTAGTACAGGTATTAATAGGAGGCTGTGGGTCAGGTAGTACAGGTATTAATAGGAGACTGTGGGTCAGGTAGTACAGGTATTAATAGGAAGCTGTGGGTCAGGTAGTACAGGTATTAATAGGAGGCTGTAGGTCAGGTAGTACAGGTATTAATAGGAGGCTGTGGGTCAGGTAGTACAGGTATTAATAGGAGGCTGTAGATCAGATAGTACAGGTATTAATAGGAGGCTGTAGGTCAGGTAGTACAGGTATTAATAGGAGGCTGTGGGTCAGGTAGTACAGGTATTAATAGGAGACTGTGGGTCAGATAGTACAGGTATTAATAGGAGGCTGTGGTTCAGATAGTACAGGTATTAATAGGAGGCTGTGGGTCAGGTAGTACAGGTATTAATAGGAGACTGTGGGTCAGATAGTACAGGTATTAATAGGAGGCAGATAGTACAGGTATTAATAGGAGGCTGTGGGTCAAGTAGTACAGGTATTAATAGGAGACTGTGGGTCAGATAGTAAAGGTATTAATAGGAGGCTGTGGGTCAGGTAGTACAGGTATTAATAGGAGACTGTGGGTCAGATAGTACAGGTATTAATAGGAGGCTGTGGGTCAGGTAGTACAGGTATTAATAGGAGGCTGTGGGTCAGATAGTACATGTATTAATAGGAGGCTGTGGGTCAGGTAGTACAGGTATTAATAGGAGGCTGTGGGTCAGGTAGTACAGGTATTAATAGGAGGCTGTGGGTCAGGTAGTACAGGTATTAATAGGAGGCTGTGGGTCAGGTAGTACAGGTATTAATAGGAGGCTGTGGGTCAGGTAGTACAGGTATTAATAGGAGACTGTGGGTCAGGTAGTACAGGTATTAATAGGAGACTGTGGGTCAGGTAGTACAGGTAGTACAGGTATTAATAGGAGGCTGTGGGTCAGGTAGTACAGGTATTAATAGTAGGCTGTGGGTCAGGTAGTACAGGTATTAATAGGAGGCTGTGGGTCAGATAGTACAGGTATTAATAGGAGGCTGTGGGTCAGATAGTACAGGTATTAATAGGAGGCTGTGGGTCAGGTAGTACAGGTATTAATAGGAGGCTGTGGGTCAGATAGTACAGGTATTAATAGGAAGCTGTGGGTCAGGTAGTACAGGTATTAATAGGAGGCTGTGGGTCAGATAGTACAGGTATTAATAGGAGACTGTGGGTCAGGTAGTACAGGTATTAATAGGAGACTGTGGGTCAGGTAGTACAGGTATTAATAGGAGACTGTGGGTCAGATAGTACAGGTATTAATAGGAGGCTGTGGGTCAGGTAGTACAGGTATTAATAGGAGGCTGTGGGTCAGGTAGTACAGGTATTAATAGGAGGCTGTAGGTCAGGTAGTACAGGTATTAATAGGAGACTGTGGGTCAGATAGTACAGGTATTAATAGGAGGCTGTAGGTCAGGTAGTACAGGTATTAATAGGAGGCTGTGGGTCAGATAGTACAGGTATTAATAGGAAGCTGTGGTTCAGGTAGTACAGGTATTAATAGGAGGCTGTGGGTCAGATAGTACAGGTATTAATAGGAGGCTGTAGGTCAGGTAGTACAGGTATTAATAGGAGGCTGTGGGTCAGGTAGTACAGGTATTAATAGGAGGCTGTGGTTCAGGTAGTACAGGTATTAATAGGAGGCTGTGGGTCAGGTAGTACAGGTATTAATAGGAGGCTGTGTGTCAGATAGTACAGGTATTAATAGGAAGCTGTGGGTCAGGTAGTACAGGTACTAATAGGAGACTGTGGGTCAGGTAGTACAGGTATTAATAGGAGGCTGTGGGTCAGGTAGTACAGGTATTAATAGGAGGCTGTGGGTCAGATAGTACAGGTATTAATAGGAGGCTGTGGGTCAGGTAGTACAGGTATTAATAGGAGACTGTGGGTCAGGTAGTACAGGTAGTACAGGTATTAATAGGAGGCTGTGGGTCAGGTAGTACAGGTATTAATAGGAGACTGTGGGTCAGGTAGTACAGGTATTAATAGGAGACTGTGCGTCAGGTAGTACAGGTAGTACAGGTATTAATAGGAGGCTGTGGGTCAGGTAGTACAGGTATTAATAGGAGGCTGTGGGTCAGGTAGTACAGGTATTAATAGGAGGCTGTGGTTCAGGTAGTACAGGTATTAATAGGAGGCTGTGGTTCAGGTATTACAGGTATTAATAGGAGGCTGTGGTTCAGGTAGTACAGGTATTAATAGGAAGCTGTGGGTCAGGTAGTACTGGTATTAATAGGAGGCTGTGGGTCAGGTAGTACAGGTATTAATAGGAGACTGTGGGTCAGGTAGTACAGGTATTAATAGGAGGCTGTGGGTCAGGTAGTACAGGTATTAATAGGAGACTGTGGGTCAGGTAGTACAGGTATTAATAGGAGACTGTGCGTCAGGTAGTACAGGTAGTACAGGTATTAATAGGAGGCTGTGGGTCAGGTAGTACAGGTATTAATAGGAGGCTGTGGGTCAGGTAGTACAGGTATTAATAGGAGGCTGTGGTTCAGGTAGTACAGGTATTAATAGGAGGCTGTGGTTCAGGTAGTACAGGTATTAATAGGAGGCTGTGGTTCAGGTAGTACAGGTATTAATAGGAAGCTGTGGGTCAGGTAGTACAGGTATTAATAGGAGGCTGTGGATCAGGTAGTACAGGTATTAATAGGAGGCTGTGGTTCAGGTAGTACAGGTATTAATAGGAGGCTGTGGATCAGGTAGTACAGGTATTAATAGGAGGCTGTGGGTCAGGTAGTACAGGTATTAATAGGAGACTGTGGGTCAGGTAGTACAGGTATTAAAAGGAGGCTGTGGGTCAGGTAGTACAGGTATTAATAGGAGACTGTGGGTCAGATAGTACAGGTATTAATAGGAGGCTGTGGGTCAGGTAGTACAGGTATTAATAGGAGACTGTGGGTCAGATAGTACAGGTATTAATAGGAGGCTGTGGTTCAGATAGTACAGGTATTAATAGGAGGCTGTGGGTCAGGTATTAATAGGAGGCTGTGGTTCAGGTAGTACAGGTATTAATAGGAGGCTGTGGTTCAGGTAGTACAGGTATTAATAGGAGGCTGTGGGTCAGGTATTAATAGGAGGCTGTGGTTCAGGTAGTACAGGTATTAATAGGAGACTGTGGGTCAGGTAGTACAGGTATTAATAGGAGGCTGTGGTTCAGATAGTACAGGTATTAATAGGAGACTGTAGGTCAGGTAGTACAGGTATTAATAGGAGGCTGTGGGTCAGGTAGTACAGGTATTAATAGGAGGCTGTAGGTCAGGTAGTACAGGTATTAATAGGAGGCTGTGGGTCAGGTAGTACAGGTATTAATAGGAGGCTGTGGTTCAGGTAGTACAGGTATTAATAGGAGGCTGTGGGTCAGGTATTAATAGGAGGCTGTGGTTCAGGTAGTCCAGGTATTAATAGGAGGCTGTGGGTCAGGTAGTACAGGTATTAATAGGAGGCTGTGGGTCAGGTATTAATAGGAGGCTGTGGTTCAGGTAGTACAGGTATTAATAGGAGGCTGTGGTTCAGGTAGTACAGGTATTAATAGGAGGCTGTGGGTCAGGTATTAATAGGAGGCTGTGGTTCAGATAGTACAGGTATTAATAGGAGGCTGTGGGTCAGGTAGTACGGGTATTAATAGGAGGCTGTGGGTCAGGTATTAATAGGAGGCTGTGGTTCAGGTAGTACAGGTATTAATAGGAGGCTGTGGTTCAGGTAGTACAGGTATTAATAGGAGGCTGTGGGTCAGGTATTAATAGGAGGCTGTGGTTCAGGTAGTACAGGTATTAATAGGAGGCTGTGGTTCAGGTAGTACAGGTATTAATAGGAGGCTGTGGGTCAGGTATTAATAGGAGGCTGTGGGTCAGATAGTACAGGTATTAATAGGAGGCTGTGGGTCAGGTAGTACAGGTATTAATAGGAGGCTGTGGGTCAGGTAGTACAGGTATTAATAGGAGGCTGTGGGTCAGATAGTACAGGTATTAATAGGAGACTGTGGGTCAGGTAGTACAGGTATTAATAGGAGGCTGTGGGTCAGGTAGTACAGGTATTAATAGGAGGCTGTAGGTCAGGTAGTACAGGTATTAATAGGAGGCTGTGGGTCAGGTAGTACAGGTATTAATAGGAGGCTGTGGGTCAGGTAGTACAGGTATTAATAGGAGGCTGTGGTTCAGGTAGTACAGGTATTAATAGGAGGCTGTGGTTCAGGTAGTACAGGTATTAATAGGAGGCTGTGGTTCAGGTAGTACAGGTATTAATAGGAGGCTGTGGGTCAGGTAGTACAGGTATTAATAGGAGGCTGTGGGTCAGGTAGTACAGGTATTAATAGGAGGCTGTTGGTCAGGTAGTACAGGTATTAATAGGAGGCTGTGGTTCAGGTAGTACAGGTATTAATAGGAGGCTGTATGTCAGGTAGTACAGGTATTAATAGGAGGCTGTGGGTCAGGTAGTACAGGTATTAATAGGAGGCTGTGGGTCAGGTAGTACAGGTATTAATAGGAGGCTGTGGGTCAGGTAGTACAGGTATTAATAGGAGGCTGTGGTTCAGGTAGTACAGGTATTAATAGGAGGCTGTATGTCAGGTAGTACAGGTATTAATAGGAGACTGTGGGTCAGGTAGTACAGGTATTAATAGGAGGCTGTGGGTCAGGTAGTACAGGTATTAATAGGAGACTGTGGGTCAGGTATTAATAGGAGGCTGTAGGTCTGGTAGTACAGGTATTAATAGGAGGCTGTGGTTCAGGTAGTACAGATATTAATAGGAGGCTCTGGTTCAGGTAGTACAGGTATTAATAGGAGGCTGTAGGTCAGGTAGTACAGGTATTAATAGGAGACTGTATGTCAGGTAGTACAGGTATTAATAGGAGACTGTGGTTCAGGTAGTACAGGTATTAATAGGAGGCTGTGGGTCAGGTAGTACAGGTATTAATAGGAGGCTGTATGTCAGGTAGTACAGGTATTAATAGGAGACTGTGGTTCAGGTAGTACAGGTATTAATAGGAGACTGTGGGTCAGGTATTAATAGGAGGCTGTGGGTCAGGTAGTACAGGTATTAATAGGAGACTGTGGGTCAGGTAGTACAGGTATTAATAGGAGGCTGTGGATCAGGTAGTACAGGTATTAATAGGAGGCTGTGGGTCAGGTAGTACAGGTATTAATAGGAGGCTGTGGGTCAGGTAGTACAGGTATTAATAGGAGGCTGTGGGTCAGGTAGTACAGGTATTAATAGGAGACTGTGGGTCAGGTAGTACAGGTATTAATAGGAGGCTGTGGTTCAGGTAGTACAGGTATTAATAGGAGGCTGTGGGTCAGGTAGTACAGGTATTAATAGGAGGCTGTGGGTCAGGTAGTACAGGTATTAATAGGAGGCTGTGGTTCAGATAGTACAGGTATTAATAGGAGGCTGTGGGTCAGGTAGTACAGGTATTAATAGGAGGCTGTGGGTCAGGTAGTACAGGTATTAATAGGAGGCTGTGGGTCAGGTAGTACAGGTATTAATAGGAGACTGTGGGTCAGGTAGTACAGGTATTAATAGGAGGCTGTGGGTCAGGTAGTACAGGTATTAATAGGAGACTGTGGTTCAGGTAGTACAGGTATTAATAGGAGACTGTGGGTCAGGTAGTACAGGTATTAATAGGAGACTGTGATTCAGGTAGTACAGGTATTAATAGGAGGCTGTGGTTCAGATAGTACAGGTATTAATAGGAGGCTGTGGGTCAGGTTGTACAGGTATTAATAGGAGGCTGTGGGTCAGGTAGTACAGGTATTAATAGGAGGCTGTGGGTCAGGTAGTACAGGTATTAATAGGAGACTGTGGTTCAGGTAGTACAGGTATTAATAGGAGGCTGTGGTTCAGGTAGTACAGGTATTAATAGGAGGCTGTGGGTCAGGTAGTACAGGTATTAATAGGAGGCTGTGGGTCAGGTAGTACAGGTATTAATAGGAGGCTGTGGTTCAGATAGTACAGGTATTAATAGGAGGCTGTGGGTCAGGTAGTACAGGTATTAATAGGAGGCTGTGGGTCAGGTAGTACAGGTATTAATAGGAGGCTGTGGGTCAGGTAGTACAGGTATTAATAGGGGGCTGTGGGTCAGTCACTACAGAGGTATTCTATAAACACTACATCCTGCCTTTCAGCTTTTGTGAAGGTTTGTTTGATGTTGATGACTTTCTCTCTCTCTCTCCCTCTCTCCATCTCTGTCATCTCTATCTCTCTCCATCTCTGTCATCTCTCCTAGGATCGTCTGTACTTTGTGATGGAGTATATTAATGGAGGGGACCTCATGTACCACATTCAGCGTGTGGGCAAGTTCAAGGAGCCACAGGCAGTGTAAGTTACAGTCTGTTGTCACTGGCTATAGCCCCAGCCATATATATAGACCTAGCTCACCTATAAGACAGGTTTAAAGTCAGTAATACAGCATCTATATCCTCAAATTCAGCTCTCTGTAAATGGATGTACTGTATTATCAACCTGGTATTATACCTTTCTGTAACATCTACTGTTTTGAAAAATCATCACACTTTTCACATATCTACATGCTTTTCCATGTTTCTAAGTGATCATGTTGTTGCCATTGTAGGTTCTATGCTGGAGAGATCGCTGTGGGTCTGTTCTTCCTGCACAGAAAGGGTGTTGTATACAGGTGGGTGTGAAAGTCTCCCTGGAGGAACCATATTCATCTCTACACTGGTTTGGGGGATTTCCTTATCCGGTGTAGTGTAGAAATTAGTCCCACACTGAAATACTAAACACATCAGGGACAACTAAAGTGGCACAGGGAGAAATTGCTGTTTGTGAAAGCTGAGTATTGAGCTGCAACTTTGCCTGGCTTGTTTATAATAGCTGTATCTTATATCTGCATGCTGAAAAGGTTAGCTTAGAAGGTTATATAAATATAGACTGAGAGACTCATTGTAGATGTAGTGAGATAAAAGAAGGAGAAGTACAGGAAAGATAAAGAAAGAGAGAAAGGAAGAGGCTAAGAGATGTACAGTTGAAGTTGGAAGTTTACATACACACAAATTTCTTGTTAACAAACTATAGTTTTGGCAAGTCAGTTAGGACATCTACTTTGTGCATGACGCAAGTCATTTTTCCATTAATTGTTTACAGACAGATTATTTCACTGTATCACAATTCCAGTGGGTCAGAAGTTTACATACACTAAGTTGGCTGTGCCTTTAAACAGCTTGGAAAATTCCAGAAAATGATGTCATGGCTTTATAAGCTTCTGATAGGCTAATTGACATCATTTGAGTCAATTGGAGGTATACCTGTGGATGTATTTCAAGGCCTGCCTTCAAACTCAGTGCCTCTTTGCTTGACATCATGGGAAAATCAAAAGAAATCAGCCAAGACCTCAGAAAAGAATTGTAGACCTCTACAAGTCTGGTTCATCCTTGGGAGCAATTTCCAAATGCCTGAAGGTACCACGTTCGTCTGTACAAACAATAATATGCAAGTATAAACACCATGGGACCACGCAGCCGTCATACCGCTCAGGAAGGAGATGCGTTCTGTCTCCTAGAGAACCAACTTACCTGGGTCGAAAAGTGCAAATCAATCTCAGAACAACAGCAAAGAACCTTGTGAAGATGCTGGAGGAAACAGGTACAAAAGTATCTATATTCACAGTAAAACGAGTCCTATATCAACATAACCTGAAAGGCCGCTCAGCAAGGAAGAAGCCACTGCTCCAAAAACGCCATAAAAAAGGCAGACTACGGTTTGCAACTGCACATGGGGACAAAGATCGTACTTTTTGGAGGAATGTCCTCTGGTCTGATAAAATAAAAATAAAATGGAATGTCTGCCTTTGGTCATAATGACCATCATTATGTTTGGAGGAAAAAGGGGGAGGCTTGCAAGCCAAATAACACCATCCCAACCGTGAAGCACGGGGGTGGCAGCGTCATGTTGTGGGGGTGCTTTGCTGCAGGAGGGACTGGTGCACTTCACAAAATAGATGGCATCATGAGGAAGGAAAAGTATGTGGACATATTAAAGCAACATCACAAGACATCAGTCAGGAAGTTAAAGCGTAAATGTGTCTTCCAAATGGACAATGACCCCAAGCATACTTCCAAAGTTGTGGCAAAATGGCTTAAGGACAACAAAGTCAAGGTCTTGGAGTGGCCATCACAAAGCCCTGACCTATATCCTATAGAAAATATATGGGCAGAACTGAAAAGCGTGTGTGAGCAAGGAGGCTTACAAACCTGACTCAGTTACACCAGCTCTGCCAGAATTCACCCAACTAATTGTGGGAAGGTTGTGGAAGGCTACCCGAAACGTTTGACCCAAGTTAAACAATTTAAAGGCAATGCTACCAAATACTAATTGAGTGTATGTAAACTTCTGACCCACTGGGAATGTGATGAAAGAAATAAAAGCTGAAAAAAATCACTCTCTACTATTATTCTGACATTTCACATTCTTAAAATAAAGTGGTGATCCTAACTGGCCTATAACAGGAACTTTTTACTAGGATTAAATGTCAGGAGTGTGAAAATTTCAATGTTTTTGGCTAAGGTGTATGTAAACTTCCGACTTCAACTGTACATGGAGAATACTGTAGGTTACAGGGAAAGAGTTAGAGAATGGAGACAAAAGCAATAGTAAGAGAGAATTAGTTATTAAGAAAGGAAAGACAGAGATGTAAATGGGGAGGAATATAGAGGTAGAGATGGAATGAGTGAGGTTGAAAGAGAGAGAGAGAGAAAGATCTGTTTTATCTCCATCATTGTGGTTCTGTCAGTACTCAGTGTGTTGCTGTGACGTCTGAATGCCCAGAGGAATGCAGCATTCATTTCACATTAATCACCTGACTCCTTGAAAAATAAAACGACAAGAGAAAGAAAGAGTGGAACGAGAGAGGCTGAGGTCAACATGTCCTCTATGAGGACTCCAACTGAAAAGTCATTTCCATTCAACTCATTCCTCCATCGCTCCAGCTCTCCGTTTAGTGTTCTGACGCTCCAACAACAGATAGTGGTAGATTAACTAAAACACAGTGATATAAAACACAGGGCTAAAACACAGTGATATAAAACACAGGGCTAAAACACAGTGATATAAAACACAGGGCTAAAACACAGTGATATAAAACACAGGGCTAAAACACAGTGATATAAAACACAGGGCTAAAACACAGTGATATAAAACACAGGGCTAAAACACAGTGATATAAAACACAGGGCTAAAACACAGTGATATAAAACACAGGGCTAAAGGACAGTGATATAAAACACAGGGTTAAAGGACAGTGATATAAAACACAGGGCTAAAACACAGTGATATAAAACACAGGGCTAAAACACAGTGATATAAAACACAGGGCTAAAGGACAGCTGTATAAAACACAGGGTTAAAGGACAGTGCTATAAAACACAGGGCTAAAGGACAGTGCTATAAAACACAGGGCTAAAGGACAGTGATATAAAACACAGGGTTAAAGGACAGTGATATAAAACACAGGGATAAAGGACAGTGATATAAAACACAGGGCTAAAGGACAGCGATATAAAACACAGGACTAAAGGACAGTGATATAAAACACAGGGCTAAAGGACAGCTGTATAAAACACAGGGTTAAAGGACAGTGATATAAAACACAGGTCTAAAGGACAGTGATATAAAACACAGGGCTAAAGGACCGTGATATCAAACACAGGGCTAAAACACAGTGATATAAAACACATGACTAAAGGACAGTGATATAAAACACAGGGTTAAAGGACAGGGATATAAAACACAGGGCTAAAGGACAGTGATATAAAACACAGGGCTAAAGGACAGTGATATAAAACACAGGGTTAAAGGACAGTGATATAAAACACAGGACTTAAGGACAGTGATATAAAACACAGGGCTAAAGGACTACTATAAAACACAGGGTTAAAGGACTACTATAAAACACAGGGCTAAAGGACAGTGATATAAAACACAGGGTTAAAGGACAGTGATATAAAACACAGGACTTAAGGACAGTGATATAAAACACAGGGCTAAAGGACTACTATAAAACACAGGGTTAAAGGACAGTGATATAAAACACAGGGTTAAAGGACAGTGACATAAAACACAGGGTTAAAGGACAGTGATATAAAACACAGGGCTAAAGGACAGCGATATAAAACACAGGGTTAAAGGACAGTGATATAAAACACAGGGCTAAAGGACAGTGATATAAAACACAGGGCTAAAGGACAGTGATAAAACACAGGTCTAAAGGACAGTGATATAAAACACAGGGCTAAAGGACTGCGATATAAAACACAGGACTAAAGGACAGTGATATAAAACACAGGGCTAAAGGACAGTGATATAAAACACAGTGATATAAAACACAGGGCTAAAGGACAGTGATATAAAACACAGGGTTAAAGGACAGTGATATAAAACACAGGGCTAAAGGACAGTGATATAAAACACAGGGCTAAAGGACAGTGATATAAAACACAGGGCTAAAGGACAGTGATATAAAACACAGGGTTAAAACAGTTATATAAAACACAGGGCTAAAGGACAGTGATAAAACACAGGTCTAAAGGACAGTTATATAAAACACAGGTCTAAAGGACAGTGATATAAAACACAGGGTTAAAGGACAGTGATATAAAACACAGGTCTAAAGGACAGTGATATAAAACACAGGACTAAAGGACAGTGATATAAAACACAGGGCTAAAGGACAGTGATATAAAACACAGGGCTAAAGGACAGTGATATAAAACACAGGTCTAAAGGACAGTGATATAAAACACAAGGCTAAAGGACAGTGATATAAAACACAGGGCTAAAGGACAGTGATATAAAACACAGGGCTAAAGGACAGCGATATAAAACACAGGACTAAAGGACAGTGATATAAAACACAGGGCTAAAGGACAGCGATATAAAACACAGGACTAAAGGACAGTGATATAAAACACAGGGTTAAAGGACAGTGATATAAAACATAGGGCTTAAACACAGTGATATAAAACACAGGGCTAAAGGACAGTGATATAAAACACAGGTCTAAAGGACAGTGATATAAAACACAGGGCTAAAGGACAGCTATATAAAACACAGGGTTAAAGGACAGTGATATAAAACACAGGGTTAAAACAGTTATATAAAACACAGGGCTAAAGGACAGTGATATAAAACACAGGGCTATAGGACAGTGATATAAAACACAGGGCTAAAGGACAGTGATAAAACACAGGTCTAAAGGACAGTGATATAAAACACAGGGCTAAAACACAGTGATATAAAACACAGGGCTAAAGGACAGTGATATAAAACACAGGGTTAAAGGACAGTGATATAAAACACAGGGCTAAAACACAGTGGTATAAAACACAGGGCTAAAGGACAGTGATATAAAACACAGGGTTAAAGGACAGTGATATAAAACACAGGGCTAAAGGACAGTGATATAAAACACAGGGCTAAAGGACAGTGATATAAAACACAGGGCTAAAGGACAGTGATATAAAACACAGGGCTAAAGGACAGTGATATAAAACACAGGACTAAAGGACAGCTGTATAAAACACAGGGTTAAAGGACAGTGATATAAAACACAGGGTTAAAGGACAGTGATATAAAACACAGGTCTAAAGGACAGTGATATAAAACACAGGGCTAAAGGACAGCTATATAAAACACAGGGCTAAAGGACAGTGATATAAAACACAGGGTTAAAGGACAGTGATATAAAACATAGGGCTTAAACACAGTGATATAAAACACAGGGCTAAAGGACAGTGATATAAAACACAGGTCTAAAGGACAGTGATATAAAACACAGGGCTAAAGGACAGCTATATAAAACACAGGGTTAAAGGACAGTGATATAAAACACAGGGTTAAAACAGTTATATAAAACACAGGGCTAAAGGACAGTGATATAAAACACAGGGCTAAAGGACAGTGATATAAAACATAGGGCTTAAACACAGTGATATAAAACACAGGGCTAAAGGACAGTGATATAAAACACAGGGCTAAAGGACAGTGATATAAAACACAGGGCTAAAGGACAGTGATATAAAACACAGGGCTAAAACACAGTGATATAAAACACAGGGTTAAAGGACAGCGATATATAACACAGGGCTAAAGGACAGCTATATAAAACACAGGGCTAAAGGACAGTGATATAAAACACAGGGTTAAAGGACAGTGATATAAAACATAGGGCTTAAACACAGTGATATAAAACACAGGGCTAAAGGACAGTGATATAAAACACAGGTCTAAAGGACAGTGATATAAAACACAGGGCTAAAGGACAGCTATATAAAACACAGGGTTAAAGGACAGTGATATAAAACACAGGGTTAAAACAGTTATATAAAACACAGGGCTAAAGGACAGTGATATAAAACACAGGGCTAAAGGACAGTGATATAAAACATAGGGCTTAAACACAGTGATATAAAACACAGGGCTAAAGGACAGTGATATAAAACACAGGGCTAAAGGACAGTGATATAAAACACAGGGCTAAAGGACAGTGATATAAAACACAGGGCTAAAACACAGTGATATAAAACACAGGGTTAAAGGACAGCGATATATAACACAGGGCTAAAGGACAGCTATATAAAACACAGGGCTAAAACACAATGATATAAAACACAGGGTTAAAGGACAGTGATATAAAACACAGGGTTAAAGGACAGTGATATAAAACACAGGGTTAAAGGACAGTGATATAAAACACAGGACTAAAGGACAGTGATATAAAACACAGGGCTAAAGGACAGTGATATAAAACACAGGGCTAAAGGACAGTGATATAAAACACAGGACTAAAGGACAGCTGTATAAAACACAGGGTTAAAGGACAGTGATATAAAACACAGGGTTAAAGGACAGCGATATATAACACAGGGCTAAAGGACAGCTATATAAAACACAGGACTAAAACACAGTGATATAAAACACAGGACTAAAACACAGGACTAAAGGACAGTGATATAAAACACAGGACTAAAGGACAGTGATATAAAACACAGGACTAAAGGACAGGTATATAAAACACAGGTCTAAAGGACAGTGATATAAAACACAGGACTAAAGGACAGTGATATAAAACACAGGGTTAAAGGACAGTGATATAAAACACAGGGCTAAAGGACAGTGATATAAAACACAGGGTTAAAGGACAGTGATATAAAACACAGGACTAAAGGACAGTGATATAAAACACAGGGCTAAAGGACAGTGATATAAAACACAGGGTTAAAGGACAGTGATATAAAACACAGGGCTAAAGGACAGTGATATAAAACATAGGGCTTAAACACAGTGATATAAAACACAGGGCTAAAGGACAGTGATATAAAACACAGGGCTAAAGGACAGTGATATAAAACACAGGGCTTAAATACAGTGATATAAGACACAGGACTAAAGGACTACTATAAAACACAGAGTGAAGGCAAATGAACAGGCAAATGAGCAGAAAGACGCTAGAAAGGAAGGTAGAAGCGAAGGAATGGTAAAAGGATAAGTGGAGGCGGGCTGCTGTAGGAGCACAGCTGATTAGAGGCCAAAGAATGATTGTCTGTTGTAGTGTTTTAGTGTGTTGAATGCGTGTTGAGGACAGAAAAACAAAATATTGATGTTTTTCAAACATTTTCAGCCTCCCTCTGATCTTCTGCCTCCTTCAGAAAGAACCAACAGTAATAATTCAGTCAACAACACGCCAGCTCCCTAATCAAATGACAGCTGACATACAATTAAACTCTCAAACGCCTTCCTTCCACACCTCAACGCTAATCCCCCTTTCTCTCTCTTTCACTCTCAATCCCTCTCTCTCTCCAACTCTCTGGCTTCCTTTCCCCCTCTCCCTCTCTCCCTCTCTCTGTTTCTGTCTCTCTTGCTCTTTATCTCTCTCCCCTACTTTGATCCCTCTATCACAGGGACCTCAAATTGGACAACGTGATGCTGGACTCTGAGGGCCACATTAAGATAGCAGACTTTGGCATGTGTAAGGAGAACATGTATGAAGGCATGGTCACACGCACCTTCTGTGGTACCCCCGACTATATCGCCCCAGAGGTGAGGACCACGGGGGTGGGGGGACTGAGGGGAGAGACTGATGGGGAGAGACTGATGGGGAGAGACTGATGGGGAGAGACTGATGGGGAGAGACTGAGGGGAGAGACTGATGGGGAGAGACTGATGGGGAGAGACTGAGGGGAGAGACTGATGGGGGAGACTGAAGGGAGATACTGAAGGTAAAGATTGAGGGGGAGAGATTGAGGGGGAGAGACTGAGGGGGAGAGGCTGAGTGAGAGAGACTGAGTGAGAGAGACTGAGTGAGAGAGACTGAGTGAGAGAGACTGTGTGAGAGAGACTGAGTGAGAGAGACTGACGGTAGAGACAGAGTGGGAGAGACTGAGTGAGAGAGACTGAAGGTAGAGAGAGTGGGAGAGACTGAAGGTAGAGACAGAGTGGGAGAGACTGAAGGTAGAGACAGAGTGTGAGAGACTGAGTGAGAGAGACTGAAGGTAGAGAGAGTGGGAGAGACTGAAGGTAGACACAGAGTGGGAGAGACTGAAGGTAGAGACAGAGTGGGAGAGACTGAAGGTAGAGACAGAGTGGGAGAGACAGAGTGGGAGAGACTGAAGGTAGAGACAGAGTGGGAGAGACAGAGTGGGAGAGACAGAGTGGGAGAGACAGAGTGGGAGAGACAGAGTGGGAGAGACTGAAGGTAGAGACTGAAGGTAGAGACAGAGTGGGAGAGACAGAGTGGGAGAGACAGAGTGGGAGAGACAGAGTGGGAGAGACAGAGTGGGAGAGACAGAGTGGGAGAGACAGAGTGGGAGAGACAGAGTGGGAGAGACTGAAGGTAGAGACAGAGTGGGAGAGACTGAGGGGGAGAGACTGAGGGGGACAGGAGGGAATAAATGAAGAGGTAGGGGTGAGGAAGCCGAGGGCCAGAGATAAGGGGTCATGAACGGAGACATTCCAGAGAGGCTGTACCACTTCACTGTACCGTTTACACCTTCTGTTTGCTGTGCATGTGACAAATACACGTGGATTTGATTTGATGTAGTGTATGTTTACTACATGTCCTCATGTGAATCCTAGACAAAGACGAGCAGGGCTAACGGACCGAATCGAGGTGGTCGGTCACATATGTGACTTAGTACACAATTTCTGGGGACCACTTTTGGCTCGAGAATTCTACTTTCAGAACTACTGGCTAAAAAGTATACAAAAATACTGGATAATCCCTTTAATGGAGATGTCCAACAGTAGACCCTGTGTGTGTGTGTGTGTGTGTGTGTGTGTGTGTGTGTGTGTGTGTGTGTGTGTGTGTGTGTGTGTGTGTGTGTGTGTGTGTGTGTGTGTGTGTGTGTGTGTGTGTGTGTGTGTGTGTGTGTGTGTGTGTGTGTGTGTGTGTGTGTGTGTGTGTGTGTGTGTGTGTGTGTGCATCCGAGTGAGCGTGTGTGTGCGAGCGCAAGAGCTTCTGTGTGTTTCTGTACAATGTGTGTGGGTGGACATGTGGACTGGTAAATTGGATGGTAGGAAAATAGTCCTTTGTTATGGCAGATATACATAGCCCACTGTAATAATGGTGGGTGGTGTGGTGGAAGTTTTGAAGAGAATAATCCTATGTGCTGCTACTGCTGTTAACATAGCTCAGAGCAGAGTTACTGTCCTTTACTGAAATTGCAGGCAGAGAAAACCTGGGTAAATATGAAATTCACATGTGTTGCTGTGGTTCCCACATGCTGGTCCCACAATGGAATAGTGGGTGGGTTTGGGTTGGGCCTCCAGCAGTATATTATTAATGTAATGTGGCTCTTTCACCTTTCTCTTCTCTCTCCTGACAGATCATTGCATATCAGCCCTATGGGAAATCAGTGGACTGGTGGGCTTATGGGGTTCTCCTCTACGAGATGCTAGCGGGACAGGTACGTGTAGTAGTATATTTGTCAGATGGAAGTCTATTGTTCAATAGATCAAATGTGGCCTCGTGTTATGTCCATAGTCCAAATTTCACAACATCTGTTGTGTGGATCCTGCTAGCCTATATGTATGGATCCTGCTAGCCTATATGTATGGATCCTGCTAGCCTATATGTATGGATCCTGCTAGCCTATATGTATGGCTCCTGCTAGCCTATATGTATGGCTCCTGCTAGCCTATATGTATGGGTCCTGCTAGCATATGTATGGCTCCTACTAGCCTATATGTATGGATCCTGCTAGCCTATATGTATGGCTCCTGCTAGCCTATATGTGTGGATCCTACTAGCCTATATGTGTGGATCCTACTAGCCCATATGTATGGATCCTACTAGCCTATATGTGTGGATCCTACTAGCCTATATGTATGGATCCTACTAGCCTATATGTGTGGATCCTACTAGCCTATATGTATGGATCCTACTAGCCTATATGTGTGGATCCTACTAGCCTATACAGTATGTATGGATCCTACTAGCCTATATGTGTGGATCCTACTAGCCTGTATGTATGGATCCTACCAGCCTATATGTATGGATCCTACTAGCCTATATGTATGGATCCTACTAGCCTATATGTGTGGATCCTACTAGCCTATACAGTATGTATGGATCCTACTAGCCTATATGTATGGATCCTACTAGCCTATATGTATGGGTCCTACTAGCCTATATGTATGGATCCTACTAGCCTATATGTATGGGTCCTACTAGCCTATATGTGTGGATCCTAATAGCCTATATGTATGGATCCTACCAGCCTATATGTATGGGTCCTACTAGCCTATATGTATGGATCCTACTAGCCTATATGTATGGGTCCTACTAGCCTATATGTATAGGTCATGCTGGTCTATATGTATGGGGATATCTGCACGCCTGAATCCCAAAGGAATAGGAAAGATTGGCACCATAACACTGAGTCTGTAGCAGGAGGTCCCCGTATTGCACCTCTTATGACACCGTTTCTTCAGAGACATACAGTACACTGGTGTCCTTGATTGGTGTCCTTGATGAATACCTGTGGATGCCATTTACTGACAATATGGTGTATTTAACTCATCTAAAACATAAACTACCCCATCCTGACCAGACCAGCCACCTCTGAGTCACACACACATACACACACACACACACACACACATACACACACACATACACACACACACACACACACACACAGGACAGTTTGTTAAAGTCTCTCCTAATGGTTTACAGGACTCTTAAGGCCCATTATTCTGTTAATTCAAGATGAGATGATTACCACACATATGCGCGCGCACACACACACACATACACACAACCGCACACACAATCAGTAGTCATTACCGAACACTTCTGAAATCTCCACTTCGTTACCACTTCAGTTGCCTGGCAATGGAAATGGTGTAGTGCTTTGATACACCTCTTGTCTGCTGAGTGGAGGTCATCTTGACATCTGTAATTTCCCTCTGTTAAATCTAACACAAGACAATACCCTTAATCAGAACAGAGAACTGAGCCCTTCAACTCAACCGAAGGGATGAAATGGTAAATCTCACCCATGTACTATGAACATTACGGTTTCCCCGACATGGTTAGGTCATCCGTGTATTGATGTCGGCCCTGATTATGGTCTTAGGTAGCTCAGTTTGTAAGATTGTGGAGCATGCAACACCAGCGTCATTGGTTCAATTCTGTCTTGGGACATTAATAATAACATGTATTCACTGTAAGTTCCATCCAGCAAGCCTGGATAAGAGCGTCTGCTAAATTAACAAATGTAACCCATGGTCATACTTAGAGACTTGAAGCAACCCTTTGAAATCCATAGACTCAGTCTCCTAGGTATGAAACCATACAGTATGTCTCCTGTTGGAATTGAACCCACATCCTTGGCGTTGTTTAAAAAAAGATATATTTCACCTTTATTTAACCAGGTAGGCAGGTTGAGAATAAGTTCTCATTTACAATTTGTCACGATCGTGTGGGGAATTGACGGACCAAAACGCAGCATTAGGAAAATAAGCCATCTTCTTTTTATTAAGAAGAAGGAGAACCGAAAACAAAACACTCTTACAAAACTAACAAACGACTGTGAAGCTATGAACGTAGTGCACATACATGCTACAAACGTATAACATAGACAATTACCCACATCAAACGAAAGCCTATGGTTACCTTAAATATGGCTCCCAATCAGAGACAACAGAAATCAGCTGTCTCTAATTGGGAACCCATTCAGGCAACCATAGACTCTCCTAGACAACTACACCAACATAGACACAGCTAGACACATACACTCAACACAAACCCATACACTACACCCAACACCCCCTTTACCATATAACCACCCAAAACCGATAAAACACAAACATTCCCCATGTCACACCCTGACCTAACTAAAATAATAAAGAAAACAAAGAATACTAAGGCCAGGGCGTGACACAATTGCGACCTGGCCAAGATAAAGCAAAGCAGTTCTACACATACAACAACACAGAGTTACACATGGAATAAACAAACATACAATCAATAATACAGTAGAAAGAGTCTACATATAGCATCTGCAAATGAGGTAGGATACGAGAGGTAAGGCAATAAATAGGCCATGGTGGCGAAGTAATTACAATATAGCAATTAAACACTGGAATGGTAGAATGTGCAGAAGATGAATGTGCAAGTAAAGATACTGGGGTGCAAAGGAGCAAGATAAATAAATAAATACAGTATGGGGATGAGGTAGATTGGATGGGCTATTTACAGATGGGCTATGTACAGGTGCAGTGATCTGTGAGCTGCTCTGACAGCTGGTGCTTAAAGCTAGTGAGGGAGGTAAGAGTCTCCAGCTTTAGTGATTTTTGTAGTTCGTTCCAGTCATTGGCAGCAGAGAACTGGAAGGAGAGGCGGCCAAAGGAAGAATTGGCTTTGGGGGTGACCAGCTGGAGCGCGTGCTATGGGTCGGTGCTGCTATGGTGACCAGTGAGCTGAGTTAAGACGGGGCTTTACCTAGCAGAGACTTGTAGATGACCTGGAGCCAGTGGGTTTGGCGACGAATATGAAGCGAGGGCCAGCCAACGAGAGCGTACAAGTCGCAGTGGTGGATCGAATATGGGGCTTTGGTGACAAAACGGATGGCACTGTGATAGACTGCATCCAATTTGTTGAGTAGAGTGTTGGAGGCTATTTTGTAAATGACATCGCCGAAGTCAAGGATCGGTAGGATGTTCAGTTTTACGAGGGTATGTTTAGTAGCATGAGTGAAGGATGCTTTGTTGCGAAATAGGAAGCCAATTATAATTTAATTTTGGATTGGAGATGTTTAATGTGAGTCTGGAAGGAGAGTTTACAGTCTAACCAGACACCTAGGAATTTGTAGTTGTCCACATATTCTAAGTCAAAACCATCCAGAGTAGTGATGCTGGATGGGCGGGCAGGTGCAAGCAGCGATCAGTTGAAGAGCATGCATTTAGTTTTACTTGCATTTAAAAGCAGTTGGAGGCCACGGAAGGAGAGCTGTATGACATTGAAGCTTGTCTTGAGGTTAGTTAACACAGTGTCCAATGAAGGGCCAGAGGTATACAGAATGGTATCGTCTGCGTAGAGGTGGATCAAAGAATCACCAGCAGCAAGAGCGACATCATTGATGTATACAAAGAGTCGGCCCGAGAATTGAACCCTGTGGTACCCCCATAGAGACTTCCAGAGGTCCGGACAACAGGCCCTCCGTTTTGACACACTGAACTCTATCAGAGAAGTAGTTGGTGAACCAGGCGAGGCAATCATTTGAGAAACCAATGCTGTTGAGTCTGCCAATAAGAATGTTGTGATTGACAGAGTCGAAAGCCTTGGCCAGGTCAAGGAATACGGCTGCACAGTAATGCCTCTTATCGATGGTGGTTATGATATCGTTTAGGACTTTGAGCATGGCTGAGGTGCACCCATGACCAGCTCTGAAATCAGATTGCATAGCGGAGAAGGTACGGTGGGATTCGAAATGGTCGGTAATCTGTTTGCTAACTTGTCTTTCGAAGACCTTAGAAAGGCAGGGTAGAATAGATATAGGTCTGTAGCAGTTTGGGTCTAGAGTGTCTCCCCCTTTGAAGAGGGGGATAACCGCAGCAGCCTTCCAATCTATGGGAATCTCAGACGATACGAAAGAGAGGTTGAACAGGCTAGTAATAGGGGTTGCAACAATTTCGGCAGATAGTTTTAGAAAGAGAGAGTCCAGATTGTCTAGCCCGGCTGATATGTAGGGGTCCAGATTAAAAGAGCTATATCTCTTGGTTCCTGGTTCTACATTTTTTGAATGGGGCATGCTTATTTAAGATGGTGAGGAAGGCACTTTTAAAGAATAACCAGGCATCCTCTACTGACGGGATGAGGTCAATCTCCTTCCAGGATACCCGGGCCAGGTCGATTTTGAAAGGCCTGCTCGCTGAAGTGTTTTAGGGAGCGTTTGACAGTGATGAGGGGTGGTAGTTTGACCACAGACCCATTGCGGATGCAGGCAATGAGGCAGTGATTGCTGAGATCTTGGTTGAAAACAGCAGAGGTGTATTTGGAGGGCAAGTTGGTTAGGATGATATCTATGAGGGCTCCCGTGTTTACTGATTTTGGGTTGTATCTGGTGAGTTCATTGATAATTTGTGTGAGATTGAGGGCATCGAGCTTAGATTGTAGGATGGCCGGGGTGTTAAGCATGTCACAGTTTAGGTCACCTAGCAGCACGAGCTCTGAAGATAGATGGGGGCAATCAATTCACATATGGAGTCCATGACACAGCTGGGGGCAGAGGGTGGTCTATAGCAAGGGGCAACGGTAAGAGACTTATTTCTGGAAAGGGGGATTTTTACAAGTAGCAGCTCGAATTGTTTGGGTACAGACCCGGATAGTAAGACAGAACTCTGCAGGCTATCTCTGCAGGAGATTGCATCACCCCCCCCCCCCCCCCCCCCCCCCCTTTGGCAGTTCTATCTTGTCGGAAAATGATATAGTTACAGATGGAAATTTCAGGATTTTGGTGGTCTTCCTAAGCCAGGATTCAGACACGGCTAGGACATCCGGGTTGGCAGAGTGTGCTAAAGGTGTTGTTGTCACAATAGCACTCAATAACAGGGCAAAGCATGTCATTGCATTCTGATGGGACAATCTGAACAGATCAGTAGAGAACTATGGCATCTATTGCCAATATGAACCCACTGTACACCAATGACTTCTATGACAGATGAAAGACTACACAGAGGAACATTAAAGGAACTCACACACACACACAGAGAAATTAGATCCACAGGTTGGTTCTGAGTGGCTGCTGGGATTTTAGGGCTCAGTTCCCACCTGTCCTCTGTTTTATTCCACCTCAGAGTGGTGGCTAGTCCGGTCCCTCTTTGTATCGTAAACACAAAGCTGTGGTATCACGCTGTTTAAGATCACAAAGACAAGGGGATTGACAGAAGACATGATTGGTCACATTTATTTGGCTATTTGTCCTTTTTAAAGATATACTGTAAGTATACCATAAGCACTGCATGTACAGTAAACTTATTTTCATATCTTATCCACTATAACCATGTTGCTACAAATGTGGAACTTCAGTAAGCAAATTGCAGTAACATATGGACCCTCACTCGTGTGTACATTTTGGTTGTCAACTGTATCAATGAATAAGGTGTGTATGTTGTTTCCCTGAAGCCGCCGTTCGATGGAGAGGATGAAGATGAGTTGTTCCAGTCCATCATGGAGCACAACGTGTCCTACCCCAAGTCTATGTCTAAGGAGGCTGTCGTCATCTGCAAGGGAGTAAGTAGCTGGGAGATATGGATTGTATCTCTCCTACAGTAACACACTGGGAGATATGGGTTGTATCTCTCCTACAGTAACACACTGGGAGATATGGGTTGTATCTCTCCTACAGTAACTCACTGGGAGATATGGGTTGTATCTCTCCTACAGTAACACACTGGGAGATATGGGTTGTATCTCTCCTACAGTAACACACTGGGAGATATGGGTTGTATCTCTCCTACAGTAACTCACTGGGAGATATGGGTTGTATCTCTCCTACAGTAACACACTGGGATATATGGGGTTGTATCTCTCCTACAGTAACACACTGGGATATATGGCGTTGTATCTCTCCTACAGTAACTCACTGGGATATGGGGTTGTATCTCTCCTACAGTAACTCACTGGGAGATATGGGTTGTATCTCTCCTACAGTAACTCACTGGGATATGGGGTTGTATCTCTCCTACAGTAACTCACTGGGATATATTGCGTTGTATCTCTCCTACAGTAACTCACTGGGAGATATGGGTTGTATCTCTCCTACAGTAACTCACTGGGAGATATGGGGTTGTATCTCTCCTACAGTAACTCACTGGGAGATATGGGTTGTATCTCTCCTACAGTAACTCACTGGGATATATGGGTTGTATCTCTCCTACAGTAACTCACTGGGAGATATGAGTTGTATCTCTCCTACAGTAACTCACTGGGAGATATGGGGTTGTATCTCTCCTACAGTAACCCACTGGGAGATATGGGTTGTATCTCTCCTACAGTAACTCACTGGGAGATATGGGTTGTATCTCTCCTACAGTAACACACTGGGAGATATGGGTTGTATCTCTCCTACAGTAACTCACTGGGAGATATGGGTTGTATCTCTCCTACAGTAACACACTGGGATATATTGCGTTGTATCTCTCCTACAGTAACTCACTGGGAGATATGGGGTTGTATCTCTCCTACAGTAACTCACTGGGAGATATGGGGTTGTGTCTCTCCTACAGTAACTCACTGGGAGATATGGGGTTGTATCTCTCCTACAGTAACTCACTGGGAGATATGGGGTTGTATCTCTCCTACAGTAACTCACTGGGAGATATGGGGTTGTGTCTCTCCTACAGTAACTCACTGGGAGATATGGGGTTGTATCTCTCCTACAGTAACTCACTGGGAGATATGGGTTGTATCTCTCCTACAGTAACTCACTAGGAGATATGGGGTCATCATTTTAAATGGGCATTGATGACCCTATACATAGGTTGTTCAACTCATGTACAAAGCATTTGACACAATGCTTGTGAGGCAACACATATATATTTGTGACACTACACAACGGTGCCAATGTGATTTGGAACTGGATGGCGTGCTCCAACTGAAAAACAGAATGATATACAATACGTAGGGCTGGGTGCTGTCCAGTAGGCTTTTATTTCAACTTGAAATCGACAACATGGACACAACTCGCAATAATTGGTTTTATTCCCTAACATTCAACAAGGATGCTTATCATATGACTATATTCCATTGAGTTGAAGCAAAGATTTGTTTCTGAACTATTTAATACTGAGTCCTGTTCTAATCTAATGAGCATCTGATTCTCTCTAGGGGTCTGCTTCAGGGATGGGCAACTTGGATAGGGGTGGGGGCCACAAAAAATCTGAACTCATCATGATCACGGATCTGCATAACCACATCATAAACCACTCATGCAGTCAGAGCCGGCCCCAGCCTTTTGGGACCCTACGTGAAATTTTGTTGCCCCCCCCAACAAAGTTTTGCCATGGAACGTAGAGAAAAGTTTTGAAAGACTCGTGCCACATTCTTAACGTTATAATCAAAAAGTTTTGCCATGGATTATAACGATTAATCGAAAAGTTTTGCCATGGAACGTAGAGAAAAGTTTTGCCATGGAACGTAGAGAAAGGTTTTGCCATGGAACGTAGAAAAAAGTTTAGCCATGGAACGTAGAGAAAAGTTTAGCCATGGAACGTAGAGAAAAGTTTAGCCATGGAACGTAGAGAAAAGTTTTGCCATGGAACGTAGAGAAAGGTTTTGCCATGGAACGTAGAGAAAAGTTTTGCTGCATTTCTACACATTTCCCCATGGGGCGGAGAGAAGTTTTAGCAATTTTATAACTCATTTCATGCAATTCAACAAAAATTGGTAGTGGGTGGAGAGAAAAAAAATGTGCAGTTTTACAGCTATTATCCTGTAATTCTACACATTTTGCCATAGGGTGATGAGAAATGTTTTCAGTAATAAAAATGAATAAGGGCCCCCGGTCGGTAATTTGACCATGATTACTACACGTTAATATAGCTGGCTAGACTAACTTACCGATCTAATTTCTTTGCTGACATGGCTAATTGAGTGACTGTCAGTGACTGACATGACAAGAAAAAAACTGCTGATGCACAAACACATTTCAAAATTGCACCTTTTTTATTCTACAATTGTAACTATCAACAGTAAATTGAGATCCTGACTAAGTTCCTACAAAAGCGGACCACCAGTTGCCCATCCCTGGTCTCCTTGGTATCAAAGTCACACAGTCTTCCTCTTCTTTCTGTGGATGGCCATGCATATATACACTATCGTTCAAAGGTTTGGGGTCACTTAGTAATGTCCTTATTTTTGAAAGAAAAGCACATTTTTGTCCATTAAATAACATCAAATTGATCAGAAATACAGTGTAGATATTGTTAATGTTGTAAATGACTATTGTAGTTGGAAACTGCAGATTTTTTTATGGAATATCTACATGGGCGTACAGAGGCCCATTATCAGCAACCGTCACTCCTGTGTTCCAATGGCACGTTGTGTTAGCTAATCCAAGTTTATCATTTTAAAAGGCTAATTGATCATTAGAAACCCCTTTTGCAATTCTGTTAGCACAGCTGAAAACTGTTGTTCAGTTTTCACAAAACAGCGCAAACTGGCTCTAACCAGAATAGAAAGAGGAGTGGGAGACCCCGGTGCACAACTGAGCAAGAAGACAAGTACATTAGAGTGTCTAGTTTGAGAAACAGACGCCTCACAAGTCCTCAACTGGCAGCTTCATGAAATAGTACCCGCAAAACACCAGTCTCAACATCAACAGTGAAGAGGCAACTCTGGGATGCTGGCCTTCTAGGCAGAGTGAAGAGTCCAGTGTCTGTGTTCTTTTGCACATCTTAATCTTTTTTTTAAATTGGCCAGTCTGAGATATTGCTTTTTCTTTGCAACTCTTTGAGGACTTTGAGGTGTCTGTTTCTCAAACTAGTCACTCTAATGTACTTGTCCTCTTGCTCAGTTGCACCAGGGCTTCCCACTCCACTTTCTATTCTGGTTAGAGGCATTTTGCACTGTTCTGTGAAGGGAGTAGTACACAGCGTTGTACGAGATCTTCAGTTTCTTGGCAATTTCTCAGATGGAATAACTTTCATTTCTCAGAACAAGAATAGACTGACGAGTTTCAGAAGAAAGTGCTTTGTTTCTGGACATTTTGAGCCTGTAATCGAATCCACAAATGCTGATACTCAACTAGTCTAAAGAAGTTTTATTGCTTGTTTAATTAGTACAACAGTTTTCAGCTGTGCTAACATAACTGCAAAAGGGGTTTCTAATGATCAATTAGCCTTTTAAAATGATAAACTTGCATTAGCTAACACAATGTGCCATTGGAACACAGATGGTTGCTGATAATGGGCCTATGTAGATATTCCATAAAAAAATCGGTGCTAAATACATATTATCGATAAAAAATCTGCCGTTTCCAACTACATTAGCCATTTACAACATTAAAAATGTCTACACTGTATTTCTGATCTATTTTATTTTATTTTAATGGACAAAAATGTGTTTTTCTTTCAAAAACAAGAACATTTCTAAGAGTCCCAAACTTTTGAACAGTAGTGTACAATTGAAATTTGAAATTTGCAGCAATTTACACACAGAAGAGATTCAATTTAGATATTCTGGTGGGAAGATCAAGTCTTTTAATAATGTTTTTGGTTCAGTTACTTAGGGATGATGTCACCCGCTGTCCATGCTCCTGAACATATACAGTAATTCATCATCTGATGCTATTGTCGTCGTGACAACAGAGGCGTGTCTCCTCGACCCTTCTCTCCTCCAACCTTTACATCTATATGATCTATGAAATCATTAGTAAATGAGACAATTTGGAGTTTAATAAAATAGGCGCTAAATACATATTATCGATAACCATCATTTGCAATCTTCTCCCCTTTCTATTTTTAGGCTGGATTCTGAATAATGAAAATATGGATAAAAAATAAGGTTATTAAGGAAGGCTATTGGAAAGGGAAATATAGAGTGGCTTTTAGAGTTGAAGGGAAGCTACACAATAGACCACCAGTAATAAAGAACTGCTGTTGTCAAGGCTATACAATTGTAGCTTCTATAATGGGTTAATGCTCAGTTATGGGCTTCTCTCTCTCTTTCTCTCTATATCTCTCTCTTTCTCTCTCTCACTCCCTCCCTCTCTCTCCCTCCCCCCATCACTTTACTTCCCCCACCCTCCAGTTCATGACCAAGCACCCGTCAAAGCGTCTGGGCTGTGGTCTGGAGGGCGAGAGGGACATCCGGGAGCAGGCCTTCTTCAGACGGATCGACTGGGTCCGCCTCGCCAACAGAGAGATCCAACCGCCATTCAAGCCTAAAACGGTGTGTATGTGTGCATGCGTGTGTGAGTTACCCAGCTAGAAGGGTCATTTCAGAAGTTATTGGAAGTCTATGATTAGATGAAAGAGACCCTTTTATCCACATGCACAGACTGCTATCATAACAAGTCTCTTTAAAGGGGAAATCTTCAGTTCAAACAATAACAAAGCGTCACCCCGCCACTGATAGCTACAGTAAGTGATGGGGCTGGAGAAATGTATCCACTCTCAAATTCATAGACAAAGCTATGGATAGAAAGACTGACCATCCATCATATCAAAATTACAGTTTTAACCATGTTTTAAGGTGATACAGTGTTTGTTTACAATGATTTTGTTTATAAACAAAGGAGTTAAACAAGCTTATATTTTGAGTTCTGATGGAGTAAAAACATTTAACTAAGCTCTTGAGGGTTTTATAAGTTATATTCCTCTAGAATCAATGGGGAAATATCATGAAATGAAAAGTCAAAAAGTGGATGTAGCAAACACGTATTGGCACTTTAACCTTTTAATGCAGTGGGCTAAATCAGGGTCACACAGAGTGTTTCTTGGTAGTCTAAAATAAATCTACTTTGAAAGAAAAGTATACACCTCCCACACATGGTTATGGTCTTTAAAAAATAAGACACCTGTACCATGTCAGATATGGAGTTGAAATGTATTCAATCTTTAGTTTAAATCCCAATATTACACTTTATATACATCACAGGAGCCTGAAATATAACAAAACCGTTTGACATAGAAACACAACATTTTCTGCATTTAAAAAAAATATATGTCTAAAAAATATGAATAACATTCCACCCATGAGGCCACTAGAGGGCGATTTGGTCATTTGACTGCAGGAAAGGGCTGGAGAGCACCACTCACCACTGATGCACAACATCACAGCCACACACTTCAGGTGCACTATCACTCATAAGGTTTGTATCATATTTCTAAAGAGTTGTAAAACTATTTTGAAAAGTTTTAGATAGTCTGTTTCCATAACTAAATTGGCCACTACAGAAATGTAGGCATCACTTAGTGTGTGTGTGTGTGTGTGTGTGTGTGTGTGTGTGTGTGTGTGTGTGTGTGTGTGTGTGTGTGTGTGTGTGTGTGTGTGTGTGTGTGTGTGTGTGTGTGTGTGTGTGTGTGTGTGTGTGTGTTCGTCTGTGTGTTCGTGCATGTGTTCGTGCCTGTGTGTGTCTCTCTGATTCATCTCCTACCCTGTGTGGTTCTGAGAGCATGCAGCCATATGTCACTGTGGGAGGTTAAAAGACTGCTAGAGCACAGCTGCAGCCACCATCTACCCTCCTCCATCCCTCCTCCATCCATCCCACCATCCTCCTTTGCCACCCTTCCTATTGCTAAACACACTCTCACAACCAGGCGTGGGGGCTTTGTGACTAAACCCACACCCCAACCCCTACCCACCCCTCTCTCCCTCCATCCCACCTCTCTCCATCACAACCCCTTCTTTTCCTACAAACACACTTCCCGTGGGGCGTGGGGGCTTTGTGACCGAACCCTCCTACAGAGGTTTAAGAATACATAGGTTTAAAAATAGCCCTCTAAAAGCCTCCTAGCCCTCACACCATATCCACCGCATTGGTACATGGCGGATGTATCCGTGTGGGTTCACATACAAACAGAGCTAATTCTGGTCTCCATTTATTCTGGAGGTATCGTGAGGTACAGTATACAGTAGTAATGAGATCCTTCTGGAGGTATCGTGAGGTACAGTATACTGTCATAATGAGATCCTTCTGGAGGTATCGTGAGGTACAGTATACTGTCATAATGAGATCATTCTGGAGGTATCGTGAGGTACAGTATACTGTCATAATGAGATCATTCTGGAGGTATCGTGAGGTACAGTATACTGTCATAATGAGATCATTCTGGAGGTATCGTGAGGTACAGTATACTGTCATAATGAGATCATTCTGGAGGTATCGTGAGGTACAGTATACAGTAGTAATGAGATCCTTCTGGAGGTATCATGAGGTACAGTATACAGTAGTAATGAGTTCCTTCTGGAGGTATCGTGAGGTACAGTATACTGTCATAATGAGATCATTCTGGAGGTATCGTGAGGTACAGTATACTGTCATAATGAGATAATTCTGGAGGTATCGTGAGGTACAGCATACTGTCATAATGAGATCATTCTGGAGGTATCGTGAGGTACAGTATACAGTAGTAATGAGATCCTTCTGGAGGTATCGTGAGGTACAGTATACTGTCATAATGAGATCCTTCTGGAGGTATCGTGAGGTACAGCATACTGTCATAATGAGATCCTTCTGGAGGTATCGTGAGGTACAGTATACTGTCATAATGAGATCCTTCTGGAGGTATCGTGAGGTACAGTATACTGTCATAATGAGATCCTTCTGGAGGTATCGTGAGGTACAGTATACAGTAGTAATGAGATCCTTCTGGAGGTATCGTGAGGTACAGCATACTGTCATAATGAGATCCTTCTGGAGGTATCGTGAGGTACAGTATACTGTCATAATGAGATCCTTCTGGAGGTATCGTGAGGTACAGTATACTGTCATAATGAGATCCTTCTGGAGGTATCGTGAGGTACAGTATACTGTCATAATGAGATCCTTCTGGAGGTATCGTGAGGTACAGTATACTGTAGTAATGAGATCCTTCTGGAGGTATCGTGAGGTACAGTATACTGTTGTAATGAGATCATTCTGGAGGTATCGTGAGGTACAGTATACTGTCATAATGAGATCCTTCTGGAGGTATCGTGAGGTACAGTATACTGTCATAATGAGATCCTTCTGGAGGTATCGTGAGGTACAGTATACTGTCATAATGAGATCCTTCTGGAGGTATCGTGAGGTACAGTATACTGTTGTAATGAGATCCTTCTGGAGGTATCGTGAGGTACAGTATACTGTCATAATGAGATCCTTCTGGAGGTATCGTGAGGTACAGTATACAGTAGTAATGAGATCCTTCTGGAGGTATCGTGAGGTACAGTATACTGTCATAATGAGATCCTTCTGGAGGTATCGTGAGGTACAGTATACTGTCATAATGAGATCCTTCTGGAGGTATCGTGAGGTACAGTATACTGTCATAATGAGATCCTTCTGGAGGTATCGTGAGGTACAGTATACAGTAGTAATGAGATCCTTCTGGAGGTATCGTGAGGTACAGTATACTGTTGTAATGAGATCCTTCTGGAGGTATCGTGAGGTACAGTATACTGTTGTAATGAGATCATTCACCCACAAAAAGTGACAGCTAGACATCCTCTTGCTGTGGGCAACTTAATGTACTTCCCTTTACCGCCTAATATCAGCCATGTCTCTGTCTCTCCCTCTACCTCCCACCTCTCTCTCACACACACACACACAGGGTGGCAAAGGAGCAGAAAACTTTGACAAGTTCTTCACACGCACCCAGCCCATGTTGACCCCTCCAGACCAGCTAGTCATCGCCAACATTGACCAGAGCGACTTCGCTGGATTCTCCTACATCAACCCACAGTTCATCCACCCTTCCCTCCTTCACAGTGTGGTATGAGGGAATAGATCAGGGAGAGGAGGAAGAGAGAGAGAGAGGGTGGTGAGAGAGCAAGAGAGAGAGAGAGAAGAGAGAGGGGAGAAGAGAGCCATGTGGACTGGGACTGGGACAGCAACCCTCCAGATTGACCACCTATTGTCCCTTTGTCAAAGGGACTAATATTATCTTCATGTGTTCTCTGGACTTCAGTCGGCGACATTCTGTAAACAAGCTGTCCACGAACGATCTCAATTGGAATTTGTCTGATGCGATGGAGGGGGTAAGGGTGGGGGGAGGGGTTGGTGTACAGGGGAGTATGTCTAAGTTTATCTGGTGATCGAGCGCAGTAATCATGGATACATTGATTTGAGAAGTAGGCCTGCTACAGTACAGTGAGCGTTGACATGAATTGCACACTGTTACCATGGGGAACCATTTAGCTCTGCAACCTACTGGCCTAACATTCAGGAATGGGTTCCATGTTTTCCACAGTTCCAGAACCTCCTACTTGCTCTAGAACCTAGAACCAAACCCTACAGTACCTTCCTGTCCGGAAGTTGTCTGTGGGACTGCATACAGTATCTCATGATTCCTCAGTGTGTTGCTATGGATAGAAAGAGAGCACTCCCTCCCTATGAAGCATGATGGAACATACCCTCCTGTCCCTGCCTTTCCTCTCTCTACTGTACCTACTGTACTGTACTGCCATTTCTACACAGTCTGCTACACCACATTCTAGATTATATTTATATACCTACAGAGAAGAGAGGTCTATTGTCTACTGTTACACGAGTGCCAAAATAGAGGTGAAAAAATCATTTTATTCCAGTACATATCTATATAAACATATACTATCTACAGCGTCCGTTTCTTACGAAATTCCTATAGTCAACTATGATGTCTTTCCTTGTGGCAAAGCCGTTAACCCTTCCGATGGTGTCAGCGCGCTAAACTAAGCTCAACACCGTGTTTCTCTGACAGTTTTATTAATATACTCCAAACCGTTACCAAACGTTTACAAACCGTTATCAAACGTTTACAAAACGTTACTAAAAGGTAACCCACCAAGTATAGCTGTGTCTAACCTAGTATGTTACTAAAGAACAGCTTTTTGGTCGGTATTAACAGTTGACTGATGAAACAATGATGAACATTTTAGATGGTGTCCAATTGTATTTTTGGTGAAAGCACTGATACCAATATTCTCAGAGTTATTTAGGAGAATTTATGAGCAAGACTGAATTGAGGATATGGTTCTGTTCATGAGGTTTGCGACAACATGTAACTTGGTATTCCGGACTTCTATTTATGGGGAAAAATGTTGAATGAGGTTCATGAGAAGACGATGTTTTGATTTGACTAGTGAAAATGCTCTTTCCATATGCACCATGCAGTTCTCTGTTGCATGCTCATTTCCTGATTATGAATAAGCGCTAGAGGACTTTCTAGGGGATGCAGCACACGTCTGATATGTATCATTGTAAAACCAAGTATTAGGATATTTGTTGATTAATTAATTGTTGTCTGTATGAAAGTCCTACCACACTGAAAAGTTGAATGAGATTCAGAGAATAGATTTTTTTTGTTAATTATTAAACATATTCCGTATGTTTCCCTCTATACTTTTCTGACCAGAGAGAACATTGTTTACCCTATTTGTCGACCATTTTGTAAAAATCGAAAGAGCTTTTTCAAAAAGAGAAATGACTCGCATATTTTATACCACAAACTGAATGTGCTTTTACTACCTTAGACGGGTTAAACATCTCTGTTTAGATGACTATCCCAAAAACACATGACGTTTGGCTGAATCTTTGGTAGCTTGTTATCAGCGAAACCTTGTAATATGTATTTTCTCTATTTATCCACAGTTTGTTTTTGACTATTTTAAAGGTAGGGTCAGCGAAATGACCTTGCACGAAAAGCACTGCAGATATTCCCATGAGCAAGACTCGAGACTTCACTCTCACAAAGTCACCCACAGTATCTGTACACGGGTTCCCTTCACGCTCTTACAACGTAGTAGCCACGTGACCAAAACTGCCTTGCACTCTCAGTGGGTTGCAGAGATTGACCCACTATGCAGTTTACTTTGTGCATCTTGGTCATATCGCTGACTCTACCTTTAATGTTTCACAGACAATATGCAGTATCTACAGCATGTGTGGCGCGTGGTCCCTGGTTGAATACACTCCTACTCCTAGCCTTGGTTTCTCTTCTATCAGAGGCAGAAGTGTGTTTTCTGGCTTTCACTGTGTGCATGTGAGGGTAAGGCCTGATCTAAGCATGAGAGAAGGCATGATGCATGTTAACACAGATCCCCAGGTGTACAGTAGGAAGTTCATGTGTCACCAAGCATCACAGTGAGACACACACCTGTCCCGCAAGCCCCTCCCATTACACTTCTCTCCTCTTTCTGTTCTCCTCTTCTCCATTTGTTTATTGGTTTGTCTTAGTGTTCAGTCTCCTGACTCAACCAAGTTCTAAATTCAGTCAGAAGTCACATCTAAGCCATGGACACAACGATTAGAATTTTCTGTCCCTTCTGTTTTGGTTGTGGTTATGTAGAAGTTCTTAAAGGGGCCAAACTGAGAACCTACATAATGAGAGATAAACACAGAGCAAGCACAGGAAGTTTGATCAGACACAACTGAACTGCCAAAGAATAAAGAAACTTTGGTCTATTGTTTAACACACCCTGACCACAAAGACACAGTTGTTTTGGTGTTTCAGCCTATTGCCAAATGTCTTGCATTTAGTCCGTTTCTGTTAGACAACGATATTTGTAGCATGTCCTTGAAATGTAGCTGTTCAATGGGGATGACTACTGAAATTATGTTAACATGTAACTTTGATTACAGTTTATTATTAAAGTGTCCCATCTGGACCAAATGGACCTATTCGAAATAAGGGGAACCATATGTTTACCCAACATTGCTGATGAGACAAACTGAGAAGTATTTCAATGAAGCTGAGTCAGGATCTTGTCTGTCCATCTAGATATTATGTTTTACTTCAAAGATGTGGAGGTTTCTACATGGAGAATATAGCACTCTCTATAGAACTTATCAGATACTAGTGGGAAAGAGAGGCCAACCATAGTTAGCCCTGTGAATGACGTCTCACATTGAGAATCTATGTCTAGTGAGTGGGCGGTGTTTGGGCTACTATAGACACAAAACCTCCATGCAGTATGTACTTTTAGGATGAACTACAATCACTTGCGGTCATTATTTGAATCACCGTGGCGATCATGGGACCACAACACAGGGATGTTTTGTATGCTTTATTTTCATTTCACTCTCCTTGATTTTATTTGTCAAGTTCTCCCATGTCCCTTTGCTAGCTGGGGTATAAAGGATACTGTGTATGAATAAACCAATGAAAACGCAATCTGCTTTATTTGTGTTGTTTTGCTTTCTGTAGCCTCCCAGGCTTCATATGTAGATTCACATGTTGGACGGTTGACTGTATCATTGTACTGTATATCACTATTGATATCCATGAGGAATCCCGCTTTGCCTCACACACTTCAAAGCTATTCTTGCTTGAAAGCAACGTAATCTCACCAATATCCAAATGCCACATTCAGTATTTTCTCACCGAACAACAGAAACGTCACAGCAATAACTTGTCCTTCTCCTCAGGATGACAAAAGGATGAATGTTGTCTGCCCTCTTCATATTAACCCTTCAAACGTGGCCTGCCAGATAGGAGCGTTTAGTGGTCTTGCACCCTCGGCCTGCACACAGACAAATTGGCAGCAATCAAAGCCTACTGAGCCCTCAGATGAATCAGCAGAGTCCTGCTGTTTGTTTTGTTTTGGGCTGGGGTTCGCCTCGTAATGTGTGTGTATGTCTGTTGTTTCTCCCACTCTCTGCCCCCCCCCCCCCCCCCCCCCCCCCCCGCCCCCCTCTCTCGCTATCTCTCTCCCCCCTCTCTCTATTTCTCTCTCTCTATTTCTCTCTGTCTGTCTAAGTGGACCACTCTGCATTCACAGCACACAGACCTGGCCCGGTACGTTGGCTCCTATTATATTCCAGTTGCTGAGCAAGTGAACCTGCTCATAAAGCCATAATAATGCAGAATACTTTTGGAATCTAATGGAAGTGAATCTAGATAAGATATGCCCTTGAGATATACCTCGTCGGTTATATAAGCTAATACTGAACACATGAGTAAACAGTTTGCTTCATGTAAAGCATTCAAAGGCCCCCTACACACTTAGATTGTACAACTTATTTACAACGCATTTGACACAATGGTTGTGATACAACAGATATTTTTCTGATACAATGGACAGTTTTGTCTGTTGCTTGTGTTGTTATTTTTGTACAGAAGAACTCTCTGTTGTATCACAACGATTGTGCCAAATGCATTTGGTATTCCTTGTACAACATGAGTGTGTACGGGGACAAGAAGACTAATGTTTTATCCCTTATGAGAACATGACTGTAGCAGACAACTTATCACTATGCACAATGACAGTCTTTGTTGGTACACTCTAAAAAATTAGGGGTTCAACAAGGGTTCTTCTAAGATCCTCAAAGTTCTTTGAAGAACATTAGTCTTCTTGGCACTGCAAATGGCCCACAAAAGGTTCTTCCAAGAACCCCATATAAGGTGGGGTTCATCGAGGAATCTCCTTAGTTGGTGGGGGTTCTTGCAGGAACCAAACTGCCCAACTAGAAACATTTGGATTTGAAGTTGAAAGGACAGCAGGTGCAGGCACTTAAAACTGAGAAATGTAAAGATCTCCTCAATTTAAGGTAATATTTGTCCCTTATATGATCTAAATGTATATTGTTTAATGATGATACCATCTATCTTTTCATATTTGTGAAAATCTTTCTAAAACAAAGACTGGACACAATTCAATGGATATCAATCAACAAAGAGGTAAGAATATGTAGGTTATAAGAATATGTTGAAGGCTAGCTGTATTGGGTGCAGATGACTGAACTGCTCAGCTTTGTGTCTGTGTCTGCAGGTATACAGACAGAGGAGGCATACAAAGGTATGTCAACTGGTATGTTATGCAGATCACATTGGCCATCCTCCTCCCTTACGTCTTCAATGAATAGCCCATAGGCCTCCATGGACAAGGTATGTATATGAAAACCATCATCAAAACGGGTTTTTTCATTCACATTCACCACAAAAACCAAGGTATTAATACTGTTGTGTGTTTTGTTCATCTTATGTATAATTACATTTTTTGGGATTCACAGATTTCACCCTCCCTACATCTCTGAATATAACAGGAAACCTGTTCGATCACCACTCACTGCAAAATCATTCTGGCTGTGGATACAGGGAACATCAACACACTAGCATCAACACACCAGAGGAAAGACCCATTGGACATGGGTCTCTGCTGGGAGTTTACCTCATAATATAATTTTTTGTATTCTACTTTGCCACTAAAATCATAATAAACTGAGAACAAAAATATTGTGTTATTGTTATGCATATTATTATCATCAACCATAATAATACCAGGGGGGGGGGGGGGGGGGGGGGGTTAAAACATGAACCCCAAAAAGTTATTCAAAAGTTTATTTGATGATTCATTAAAAGGGGTTCTTTTAAAGGGCTCTTCGAAGAACTTCTAGAGGTTCCCCCATAATTTCAATTTGAAGAACCCCTGAGGGTACTCCAGGAACCTTTTCTTTTTAGAGTGTATGTGTTTCTTATGTTTACAGAGATTTAAAAGTAATGTCCGATTGAGCTGACATATGAAGTGTTTACCGTCAATGAAGTCTCCGTGAACACGGGAACATTGCCTTTAAATTTAAATCGAGCTGTAACATGGATTTTCTGCGATACTTCTGCCATACTCATTGAATCCAGCCCAAAGCATTCTCTCTCATCTGTCTTTCGTTCATGTCAGGAGCTGGCCTTGGTGCTGAAGTCCCAGGGGCCCGGGACTGTTTCTAGACAAGACAGAATAAAGGCACAGTGATTATGATGCCTTTGTATCAGCTGTTTTGCTGCGGCTTATTTTGTATTTTTCCACTGGTGAGAAATTATTTTCTGCTCACTCTATCAGAAATGTGTGACATGTTTTCACAAAATAAGAGGAAATGTTTCAGATGTATTTTTAGGATACTTTGAGGAATTGCACATTTGGGCCATAAATAACATATCAATACGATCTCTCTCAGGCAATCTAGGGAAATCCAGAGGTAGACTTTATCATTATTGATGATGTCAAAAGGTTGTAAATATACAGTAAGCCATAAGTGCATCTATCATTGGTGACTGAACACCTTTAGGTGGTGAGATTTTGGGAAAAAGTGTAAGACTGTATGTAACCTGATGAAATAGTTTGTTTTGGTTCGTGCTCTCCCTCTCTCTCTTTCTCTCTCTCTCGTAGCCTCCGCATTCAGCATTCCGCGCAGCGTGGTGATGATATCAATCACCATGGCACAAAGCGTCTGAGTTGAGCTGAAGCATCTGAGTTGAGCTGAGCAGGACAGCTACGTGCTGGTGCGGTCTGCGGATATGTCCGTCGTCAGTAGTGAGTGAGGTCGCCTGCTAAATCCCAAGAGCTCTGGAGGAAGCGCACCTTCATGCCAAGAAGCGAGTGGCTCCGTCCGTCTTGTCTGTTTACCCAGCGGCGCTCCAACACTTTTTGTTACTGTCTGTGAGGGGTGCAGATGAAGACACACATAGGAGGGAGAACTACTGAGAGAGAACCCAGACTCATCCTACGCACACAGATTTGAGGTACGCAATCTGATGTAATACCGATTTTATTTGGTCCGGTAAGGAATTTAAATTGGACGTTTTTTCCCCCAATGAGTTGCGTTTTGTATGACCTTCGCATTTGAATTTAAGAGGGGATATTTGGATTGATTCGGCAGTTAAAATTGATATCTATAGTCACAGTAAATTCTTTGAATGAAGATGAGTGATTAGACCCCAATGTAAGAAACATGTTTTCGTACTACAGCGTAGGGCACTTTGCCTCTGTTTTTCCCCCCGTAATTTCAGGTCCATGGATAGTTCCCATACATGCAGCGGTCTCTCCGGTTCAAAGAAATTTCACTTCACTACACCATTCAGCTTGTAGCTGTATTACAAAGTGACGTGAACAATAGTTATCTCTGCAAATTATTTATTTTCTCTCACCAAAGAGCTAGATTGGACAATTTATTGGTCTGTTTTCTTTCATCATTGTTTCTGATCGATATCTTTTCGCGGATCAGAGCAATGGAAAGTTGTTTTCGTTCGGGCACACTTTCCTTCTCTCTCTCTCTCCCTGTCTCTCTCTCTCTCCATCTCTCTGTGTCTATCAGAGAAAGAGAGAGAGAAAGAGATAATGGGCCTGGGCGGGAAATTATAGAGAATCGCGCGCTACTGTCACCTTTGAATGAACTGCACAATAGAGCGCCGATGAAATGACGGTGTCGCCGCAGACAATCAGTTTATAGACTACCTGCAATGTCCTCTGCAAGTCGACAACACCGAAATGACAAATGCCATCCTCTAAAGTTTGTACGTTTGAATCCTCGAGCCGACAAGGTGAACAATCTGTCGCGACCTTGAGCTAGGCACCTAACTCTAATTGCACCTGTAAACTGCTCTAGATAAGAGCATCTGCTAAAATGATTATTGAAAACGAATTCAAACCTGATTGAAAGGATCAGTGGTGTCCATATAGCATATTAGTGTGATGGAATCTGTATTGAGAAAATGTGTCCACATCTTTGGTAAATTATTTAAAATATTTCATTTTAATTTATATTTTACCAATTTAGCTAATTAATTAAGTCTGGATTGCACAGATATGTTTTGGGAGACTGCCAATAAAATTATTCAAATATGCCAAGAGAGACAACGATAATAAGCACATGCGTGTGTGTGCGTGTGTGCGTGTGTGCGTGCGTGTACGTTTGTGTGCGTGGATGTGTGTGCATAAACAGTACCAGTCAAAAGTTGACACACCTACTCATTCAAGGGTTTTTCTTAATTTTTTCTATTTTCTACATTGTAGAATAATAGTGAAGACATCAAAACTATGAAATAACAGATATGGAATCATGTAGTAACCAAAAAAGTGTTAATATATTTTATATTTGAGATTCTTCAAAGTAGCCACCCTTTGCCTTGATGACAGCTTTGCACACTCTTGGCATTCTCTGAACCAGCTTCACCTGGAATGCTTTTCCAACAGTCTTGAAGGAGTCCAAACTTTTAACTGCTACTGTACATGCATCTGTATATCTGTGTGCAGTAGGTGTGTGCATGCTTACATGTGATCTAACTCTATCCAATCATCCAAGACATTCAAGTCCTTAATTGAAGATAAATTCAAGCCATGCTGAGAGACATCATCGTGCTTTAGATTGGCAAACTTGAACATCCAGCTGACTGATTTTTGCATTTTGCTGGGATTTAGCTGTGATGCCATCAAAATGAGACAATAGATTGATTTGTAGCACTTTGACATTTCATGATGGCTAGGTTTTAGACTCCTAATCTCCCTGTTCGGGGTGGAATTGTTTGAACAGCGCAGTGAGCACCCCCAGAAACATGAATCAGAGACAGGAAACAGGGATGAGAGAGAGAGAGGGGGGGGGGAGAGGGGGGGAGAGAGAGAGAGAGAGAGAGAGAGAGAGAGAGAGAGAGAGAGAGAGAGAGAGAGAGAGAGAGAGAGAGAGAGAGAGAGAGAGAGAGAGAGAGAGATTTAAACAAAACTCATCATAAGGAATTGGCTATCCAAAATGGGGATATGTGGAGAAATCACTTTGCAAACGTCTACAGCAATATAACAAAGAGCCCAGAACAAAAAGATATACAAGAAAAATGATAAATCCTTGAATTAGCAGTCAAAGACTATCAGAATCCTGTGGATACCCCAATTACAGAAGAAGAATTATTTGAAAAAATATGCACTCTCCAACCCAAAAAGGCCTGTGGTGCTGATGGGATTTGAAATGAAATGATCAAATATACAGACCACAAATTCAAATTGGCTATACTCAAACTCTTCAACATTATCCTCACTGCAGGTATTTTCCCCGATATTTGGAACCAGGGATTGATCACACCAATCTATAAAAATGGAGACAAATTTGACCCAAATAATTACAGAGGAATTTGCGTTAACAGCAACTTGGGGGAAAATCTCTGCAGTATTATAAATAGCAGACTACATAATTTCCTTGACGAGCACAACGTCCTGAGCAGAAGCCAGATTGGATTTCTAAAAAATTATCGTACAACAGACCACATTTGCACCCTCCACACTCTAATTGATAAACAAGTTAACCAAAACAAAGGCAAAATCTACTCGTGTTTTGTAGATTTCAAGAAAGCATTTGATTCAATTTGGCACGAAGGTCTTTTTTATAAACTAATAGAAAGTGGTATTGGAGGGAAAACATATGATTTTATTAAATCAATGTACACTTAAAACAAATGTGTGGTTAAAATTGGCAACACGCAAACAGACTTCTTCTCTCAGGGGCGGGGAGTGAAACAGGGCTGCCCAATAAGTCCAACATTATTTAACATCTACATTAATGAATTGGCAAAAACATTAGAAGAATCGGAAGCACCTGGTATCACCCTACACAACACTGAAATCAAGTGTCTGCTGTACGCAGATGACCTGGTGCTTCTGTCTCCCACTAAAGAAGGGTTACAGCAACACCTAGATTGTCTTCACAGGTTCTGTCAGACCTGGGCTCTGACCGTTAACCTAAAAAAAACTAATATTATGATATTCCAAAAAAGGATGACAAATATAAATTCTATTTGGACACAGTTCTATTAGAACACACCAAAAACTACACATATCTAGGACTAAATATCAGCAACACAGGTAGCTTTCACATGGCTGTGAATGAGCTGAGAGACAAAGCAAGAAGAGCATTCTATGCCATTAAAAGGAACATCAAAATTGAAATTCCAATTAGAATCTGGCTCAAAATTTTTCAATCAGTTATAGAACCAATTGCTCTATATGGCAGTGAAGTATGGGGTCCACTCTCTAATAATGAATTTACTAAATGGGACAAACATCCAATTGAAATATTGCATGCAGAGTTTTGCAAGACTGTATTGCAAGTACTAAGAAAAACTCAAAATAACGCATGTAGGGCAGAATTGGGCCAATACCCCCTCCTCATTCGAATAGAAAAAAGAGCCATCAAATTTTATAACCATCTAAAAACAAGTGACCCTAAAACATTCCATCACACAGCTCTACAATGTCAAGAGATGAAACCAGAGAAGAGTCCCCTCAGCCAGCTGGTTCTGAGGCTCAGTTCACCAACCCAAACCAACCCCATAGAGCCTCGGGACAGCCCTCAGAAAATCTGGCCCAACCATATCATCACAAAACAAAAAGAATAATATATCACCTATTGGAAAGACACCACAAAAAATCAAAGTAAACTTCAATGCTATTTGGCTCTAAACAGACAGTACATGGTGGCAGACTATCTGACCACTGTGACTGATAGAAAACTGAGGAAAACATTGACTAGGTACAGACTCAGTGAGCACAGTCTGGCTATAGAGACCGGTCGTCACAGACAAACCTGGCTGCCCAGAGAGGACAGGCTGTGCTCACTCTGCTCCAGGGGAGAGGTAGAGACAGAAGTGCCTTTCCTACTACACTGTGACAAATACTCAGACCTAAGAGCATATTTCTTTCCCAAAATTATAATTCAATACAAAGAATTTTAAACTATAAAAGATGAAGAAAAAATCTAATATTTATTGGGTGAAAAGCATAAATGTGCAGTTTTGGCAGCCAAATATGTGTCCTCCTGCCACAACCTGAGGGACAGCCAGTGAAAAATGCAAAGTAATGTTGATAAGATTTCCCATTTAGCTTAGTTCTGTTTTGTCTTTCGTACCAGGTCATGTGTCTTCTCAAGTCATATTGACACTGGTCTACTACCATTGCTTTAATGTATTGTTGTTCTGATTAATATTGTTGTTGTAGCTGTTATTAATGGTAATCCCATGTCCACTACTACTATTATTATTGCTGTTAGTTCTACCATTTATTTATATATAAATACATATATTTGTGTATATATATACATATATATTTTATTTAAATCTTTCGATATGTACACTTTGACAATGTAAGTAATAATGAACTTGCCATGTCAATTGAATTGAATTGAGAGAGATGGGTGAGAGAGCCATGTGGACTGGGACAGCAACCCTGTCTATCTCTATCTCTCTCTCTCAGTCTCTCTCTCCGTGAGAGAGCCTTGTGGACTGGGACAGCAACCCTGTCTATCTCTATCTCTCTCTCTCAGTCTCTATCTCCGTGAGAGAGAGTGACAGAGAGAGAGCGAGAGGTAGTGAGCTCATGGGCTCCTGAGTTCTTCTGCCAGAAGATAGAATTAGAGTTGGATAAATGTAGATAAATTGGCATTTTTCACATGGATAAAATTCCATACCAAAAACCTTGATTTTGGACTAAATTACCTGAATGGACTATTACTGCCAAGGACTATCAAGAACCAAATCCTGCAGAAGAAACACAAGTGAACCTGGAAATACCATCCAACACAAAACTGAGTGAGTATTGTTCAGTCTGAACCTACTTCTGAAGCCAAAAAGTAAAAGACAATAATCTGTAGGTAATGTTGTTATATAAAGCTTAATAAATAAATAATACTAAGCTACCAAGCTGCTAGGACAGAACTGACCTTGTTGCAACTTCAAGTGAGAGGTATGAAAACTCTTGAGCCTAACAATGGCAGGAGAGTTTCAAAGAGAGAGCACAGCAGGAAATGCTCTCTCTCTGTGACAACTCCCCAGCACTGATCACACCCAGGTCCCACAACGGCACTGCTCCTCAATCATTGAGAGGCGTAAATTCACAGAGCTGGAGAGAGACATGGTGGTGCTCAGAGAGCTAGTGGGGGTGCTCAGAGGACACCCCCCCCCCCCCCCCCCCCCCCAACAACACCCAGAGGGCTGAAGGTGGAGATGGACAGCTGTCTGAGAGGGCTGACTGCTCTACGGACTGAGGTGAGAGAACTTAAAGAGGCACACATGGCACTGAAGGAGAAGGTGAGAAATCTGAGGTGTGACAGAGAGCAGGACACTCCCCCAGAGAAGCCAGACAAACAGCCCACATCAGACCCAGACCCAGACCACAACCTCAACACCACAATGGGACAAACAACACAGGACCCACCAACCCAACAGACCCCACTCCCTCCTAACAGCCCCCCTGTCAGCTCTCCTGATAGCTACCTTGAAAGCCCCCACACATCCACTGAGAACACACAAAGCCAGAGATTGTGCTCCTCATTGACTCAAATGGCAAATACATTCAAGAGGAAAAACTTTTTCCCAAAGTGGCTAAACGCTGATGCACAAACACTAGACATGGCCTGGAGCTGTTGTCAGAGGACAGACTAGGGTCCCCCCAGCCACATCATAATTCACACGGACATAAATGACCTGAGAACACAGCAGTAAAGGGCGGCCACAGCACTCAAGGGAGTGATTGAAAAAGCTTCTTCCACTTTCCCCAAAGCACAAGTGGTTATCTCCACTCTGCTACCACGAAAAGGCTTTCACCCTGACACCATACAGCGGGTGAGTGCAAGCATTAAGCAAGACTGTGCCTCAAAACCTAATGTCTACCTGGCCCACCACTCCACCCTGGACTTGAACAGCCTTTATGACCAGGTCCACCTCTACAAGGCAGCAATCCCAACCCTCATCCATAGCCTCAGCACCTCACACAGGAGCAACAGAGCAACGGACACCCCGCCCAGACCTGCAGGTCCTGAAGGACCTGCACCGAGAGAACCCATACCAAGAGGACCCAGACCACAGCATCACCAGCACACCCCAACCAGTTAAGACCACCCCAAGAAACCCTGGCCACACCCCATATAGGCATCCCATATCAGACCTATGCCCCTTCTGGCCACCCCATGCCCCCTGCCCCTACGACAAGGACCTCAACATGACAGCAGGACATATGCCCAGGCCGTGAGCAGAGCAACAGGCCCAACCCCCACTATTACACCCGCCCAAGCCCCATCCTGCGACCTAAGAGGTATGTATCAGATGTTCAACATGCTTTATTCACACCTGCTGTGATGGTCTGGGCCTGAACCACACAAAAACAACACTAGACACTATGTAACACAAAGCTTTTAATATCTCTTCCTGGAATATACAAGGTCTGAGGTCATCTGCCTTTGGCCTAAAGAGCAGAAACCCAGACTTCATCAAAGAAATTGGAAATAAAGACATTATCATCCTACTAGAAACATGGTATAAAGGAGACAGACCCACTGGTTGCCCTCTAGGTTACAGAGAGCTGGTAGTCCCATCCACCAAACTACCAGGTGTGAAACAGGGAAGAGACTCAGGGGGCATGCTAATTTGGTATAGAGCAGACCTAAATTAGTCAAAGCAGGAACATTTTACATCTGGCTAGAAATGAATGAGGAAATTATCTCAACAGAGAAAAATGTCCTCATGTGTGCTACCTATATCCCGCCAACAGCATCCCCATATTTTAACGATGACAGCTTCTCCATCCTAGAGGCGGAGATCAACAATTTCCAGGACCAGGGACATGTACTAGTCTGTGGTGATCTAAATGCCAGAACTGGACAAGAACCAGACACCCTCAGCACACAGGGGGACAAACACCTATCTGCAGGTGACAGCATTCCCTCCCCCATATGCCCCCCTAGACACAACTACGACAACATAACCAACAAAAACGGGTCACAACTCCTGCAGCTCTGTCGGACACTGGGTATGTACATTGTCAATAGTAGGCTTTGAGGGGACTACTATGGTAGATACACCTATAGCTCATCTCTTGGCGGTAGTACTGTATACTACTTTATCACTGACCTCAACCCAGAGTCTCTTAGAGCGTTCACAGTCAGTCCACTGACACCCCTATCAGATCACAGCAAAATCACACTCTACTTAAACAGAGCTATGCTCAATCATGAGGAATAAAAGCCAAAGGAACTGAATAATATTAAGAAATGCTATAGACGGAAGGAAAGTAGTGTGGTAATCTATCAAAAAAACAACTAGGCAACAACAAATTCAATCCCTTCCAGACAATTTCCTGGACAAAATGTTTCACTGTAATATTGAAGGTGTAAACTTGGCAGTAGAAAACCTAAACAAACAACAAACAAACAACAACGCAAGTTATCTATCCAAAATAGAGAAGTATGGATAAACAACTTCTCCAATATTTTTGGCTCTATAACAAAGAACAAAGGACAAACAGCAAAAACATATACATGATCAAAAACAAATCTTAGAATCAACTATTAAATACTACCAGAACCCACTGGATTCTCCAATTACATTGAATGAACTGCAGGACAAACTACAAACCCTCCAACCCAAAAAGGCCTGTGGGGTTGATGGTATCCTAAATGAAATTATAAAATATACAGACCACAAATTCAAATTAGCTATACTTAAACTCTTTAACATCATCCTCAGCTTTGGCATATTCTCCAATATGTGGAACCAAGGACTGATCACCCCAATCCACAAAAGTGGAGACAAATTTGACCCCAATAACTACCATGGGATATGCATCAACAGCAACCTTGGAGAAATCCTCTGCATTATTGTAACAGTATAACTTTACGTCGTCCCCTCGCCCTGACACGGGTGCAAACCTGGGACCCTCTGCACACATCAACAACGGTCGCCCACGAAGCACGGCCGTTACCCATCGCTCCACAAAGGCCGTGGCCCTTGCAGAGCAAGGGGAAACCCTACTTAAGTCTCAGAGCAAGTGACGTAACTGATTGAAATGCTACTAGCGCGCACCCGCTAACTAGCTAGCCATTTCACATCCGTTACACTCACCCCCCTTTCGACCTCCTCCTTTTCCGCAGCAACCAGTGATCCGAGTCAACAGCATGAATGTAACAGTATAACTTTACGGCGTCCCCTCGCCCCGACACGGGCGCGAACCAGGGACCCTCTGCACACATCAACAACGGTTGCCCACGAAGCATCGTTACCCATCGCTCCACAAAGGCCGCAGCCCATGCAGAGCAAGGGGAAACCCTACTTAAGTCTCAGAGCAAGTGACGTAACTGATTGAAATGCTACTAGCGCGCACCCGCTAACTAGCTAGCCATTTCACATCCGTTACACTCACCCCCCTTTCAACCTCCTCCTTTTCCGCAGCAACCAGTGATCTGGGTCAACAGCATCAATGTAACAGTATAATTTTACATCGTCCCCTCGCCCCGACACGGGCGCGAACCTGGGACCCTCTGCACACATCAACAACGGTCGCCCACGAAGCACGGTCGTTACCCATTGCTCCACAAAGGCCGCGGCCCTTGCAGAGCAAGGGGAAACCCTACTTAAGTCTCAGAGCAAGTGACGTAACTGATTGAAATGCTACTAGCGCGCACCCGCTAACTAGCTAGCCATTTCACATCCGTTACATTATCATTAACAGCAGGCTTGTACATTTCCTCAGTGAAAACAATATACTGAGCAAATGTCAAATTGGCTTTTTATCAAATTACCGTACATCAGACCATGTGTTCACCCTGCACACCCTAATTGAGGAACAAACAAACCAAAAACAAAGGTAAAGTCTACTCATGCTTTGTTGATTTCAAAAATGCTTTCGACTCAATTTGGCATGAGGGCCTGCTATACAAATTGATGGAAAGTGGTGTTGGGGGAAAAACATACAACATTATAAAATCCATGTACACAAACAACAAGTGTGCAGTTAAAATAGGTTAAAAAAACACACATTTCTTTCCACAGGGCCAGGGGGTGAGACAGGGATGCAGCTTAAGCCCCACCCTCTTCGACATCAACAAATTGTCGAGGGCACTAGAACAGTCTGCAGCACACGGCCTCACCCTACTAGAATCTGAAGTCGAATGTCTACTGTTTGCTGATGATCTGGTGCTTCTGTCCCCAGCCAAGGAGGGCCTGCAGCGGCACGTAGATCTTCTGCACAGATTCTGTCAGACCTGGGCCCTGAATAGTACATCTCAGTAAGACAAAAATAGTGGTGTTCCAAAAAAGGTCCAGTTGCCAGGACCACGAATACAAATTCCATCTAGACACGATGCATACCTCGGCCTAAACATCAGCGTCACAAGTAACTTCCACAAAGCTGTGAACTATCTGAGAGACCAGGCATGAAGGGCCTTCTATGCCATCAAAGGGAACATAAAATTTGACATACCAATTAGAATCTGGCTAAAAATACTTGAATCAGTTAAACTCCCATATCTGTTGGTTGAAGTACCACAGTGTGCATCACAGCAGCATGATCTGTGACCTATTGCCACAAGGAAAGGGCAACCAATGAAGAACAAACACCATTGCAAATACAACCTATATTTATGTTTATTTATTTTCCCTTTAGTACTTAATCTATTTGCACATCATTACAACACTGTATGTAGACATATAATGACATGTGAAATGTCTTTATTCTTTTGGAACTTTTGTGAGTGTAATGTTTACTAATATTTTTTTATTGTTTATTTTCCTTTTGTTTATTATCTGTTTCACTTGCTTTGCCAATGTACATATATGTTTCCCATGCCAATAAAGCCCCATGAATTGAAAATGAATTGAATTGAGACAGAGAGAGACTAAGAGAGAGAGAGGGAGAGACTAAGAGCGGGAGAGACTAAGATAGGGAGAGACTAAGAGAGAGAGACTAAGAGAGAGAGAGAGGGAGAGACTAAGAGAGAGACTAAGAGAGAAAGACTAAGAGAGACTAAGAGAGAGAGACTAAGAGAGAGACTAAGCGTGAGAGACTAAGAGTGAGAGACTAAGAGTAAGAGACTAAGAGAGAGAGACAAAGAGAGAGACTAAGAGAGAGAGACTAAGAGAGAGAGAGAGCGACAGAGAGAGAGAGAGACTAAGAGAGAGACTAAGAGAGAGAGACAAAGAGAGAGAGACTAAGAGAGAGAGACTAAGAGAGAGACAGAGAGACAGAGACAGAGAGAGAGAGAGACTAAGAGAGAGAGAGAAAAAAACTGAGAGAGAGAGAGACAGAAAGAGAGACTAAGAGAGAGAGAGACTAAGAGAGAGAGAGAGACTGAGAGAGACAGAGAGAGAGAGACTGAGAGAGAGAGACAGAGAGAGAGAGAGACTAAGAGAGCGAGCGAGAGAGAGACTGAGAGAGAGAGACAGAGACAGAGAGAGAGAGACTAAGAGAGAGAGAGAGAGACAGAGAGAGAGAGAGAGAGAGAGAGAGAGAGAGACTGAAAGAGAGAGAGACTGAGAGATAGAGATCCACCCAAATTATGAGAAAAAAAAAAAAATTACTTGACACATCGGAAATAATTAACAAAACACTGAGCAAACTAGAATAATATTTGGCCACTGGCAGAATACCTGACCACTGTGACTGACCCAAAATTAAGAAAAGCTTTGACTATGTACAGACTCAGTGGGCTCTCAAGAGAAGACAGGCTATGTGCCCACTGCCCACAAAATGAGGTGATAACTGAGCTACACTTCCTAACCTCGTGCAAAATGTATGACCATATCAGAGACACGTATTTCCCACAGATTACACAGACCACAAAGAATTTGAAAACAAATACAATGTTGATAAACTCCAATATCTGCTGGGTGAAATACCACAGTGTGCCATCACAGCAGCAAGATTTGGACCTGTTGCCACAAGAAAAGGTCAACCAGTGAAGAACAAACACCATTGTAAATACAAAACATATTTATGTTTATTTATTTTCCATTTTTTATTTAAACTATTTGCACATCATTATAACACTGTACATAGCCATGATATGACATTTGAAATGTGTCTAGTCCTTTGAAATTTTTGATTGATTATTTCACTTTGGGTGTGAGACTGAGCAAGAGAGTGGCGCTTCTTAGTGCAAGAGGCATCACTGCAGTACCTGGTTCATATCCAGGCTGCGTCACATCCGGCTGTGATTGGGAGTCCCATAGGGCAGTGCACAATTGGCCCAGTATAGTATGGGTTTGGCCGGGGAAGGCCGTCATTGTAGATAATAATTTGTTCTTAATATGGCTAAGATCCCGTTAACGGCATCGATTTGACAACAGCCAGTGAAGGTGCAGGGCGCCAAATTCCAACAACAGAAATCTCATAATTAAAATTCTTCAAATATGCAAGTATTTCACACCATTTTAAAGATAAACTTGTTCTTAATCCCACCACAGTGTCCGATTTCAAAAAGGCTTTACGACGAAAGCACACCCAACGATTATGTTAGGTCAGTACCTAGTCACAGAAAAACACAGCCATTTTTCCAACCAAAGAGAGGAGTCACAAAAAGCAGAAATAGAGATCAAATTCATCACTAACCTTTGACGATCTTCATCAGATAACACTCATAGTACTTCATGTTACACAATACATGTATGTTTTGTTCGATAAAGTTCATATTTATATCCAAAAATCTCAGTTTACATTGGCGTGTTATGTTCAGTAGTTCCAAAACATCTGGTGATATTGCAGAG
>NC_074666.1:70926931-70959431 GCF_029448725.1 Salvelinus fontinalis | reverse complement strand
CCTCCTCACCTCCTTTTCTTTCTCCTCTTCTTCCCTCCTCCTCCTCCTTGTTTTCTGCTGTCTCTGCTTCAGCTACAGAATGTGACGGTGTCTATCTTGCTTTAACACAATCACTATCTGTCTTCTCTGTCTGTCTGTGTCTTTCTCTGACTGATGTTCAGGCTTTGAAGGTTTGTTTAATCTCTCTTTTGCCTCCCCCTCTCTCTCTCTCTTTCTGTTATCTCCCCCTCTCTCTCTCTTTCTGTTATCTCCCCCTCTCTCTCTCTCTTTCTGTTATCTCCCCCTCTCTCTCTCTCTTTCTGTTATCTCCCCCTCCTCTTCCCTCTCTTTCTCTGTCAGGTCTGGCTCTGGTGGTAGGTCTCGTGCTGTATATATCCAGTATTAATGACGAGATGTTGAACAGGACTAAGAGCAGTGAGTCCTACTTCAGCTACCGGTACGGCTGGTCCTTCGCCTTCGCTGCCATCTCCTTTCTGCTCACTGAGGTACTTCAAAATTCTAAAGGCACTCACACATCTGAGCTATCTTTGTTGCAGGTGCATGGTGACAGTTGAATAAGATGAGAAAAAAGAAGAAACATGCACTCACTGAGGTACAAGATTTGTTGTAGAAAAAATCTACATTGTATGATAGTTCACTACCAAAGAATATGTTTTTGTATTGTCACATACACTGTATAGGTGAGGTGAAATACTACAGCCATAGTAGCAGAGCACCCCTGGAGCAAATTAGACTTAAGTGCCTTGCATTTCACCTTTTAGGCTCGGGTATTCGAACCAGCAACCTTACGGTTACGGCCCAACGCTCTAATCACTAGTTTACCTGTCGTCTGCTGGTGTGGTACCCTCTTCTGGGTCTTCTGGCTCTCTATACTACAGAGTGCAGTGTCCTCTAACCTTTATCATCTCCTGTCTGTCTGTCTCTGTCTCTCTCTCTCTGTCTCTCTCTCTCTCTGTCTCTCTCTCTCTCCCTCCCTCCCTCCCCTCTCCAGAGTGCGGGCGTCATGTCCGTCTATCTGTTCATGAAGCGCTACACAGCCGAGGAAATGTACCAGCGCCACCACCCCGGCTTCTACCGGCCGCGCCTCAGTAACTGCTCTGACCACTCCGGTCAGTTCCTGCACCCGGAGACCTGGGCACGCGGACGCAGCCCCTCGGACATCTCCAGCGAAACCTCGCTCCAGATGAGCGCCAGCTACCCGGCCCTGCTCAAGTGCCCCGACTACGACCAGGTCTCCTCCTCACCCTGCTGAAGGGGTCATCAGGTCAGGGCAGGTCGCCAAGGTCAAGGGTGAGAAGTCATAGGTGATGTTGCTTTTAGATACTGATCTAAGATCAGCTTCCGTTTTTCTTTTTTGAGTTATCTGGAATCTGTGGAGAGTTGCAGGAAAGTTGCTGGGTGTGGATAGAACCTCCCGCCTGCATAGTTTACTGGGAGATCAGTCCCAATAGATATACAGGGAAGCCTCTGTCTCTTTATTTTGTTGTTGTTCGTTCCCATTGTGATGCTGCGTCCTGGACCTTGTTTGAAAACTACTACCAGCCATGATTGCTGCTGAGGCAACAGTTGATGCTGCTGTGCCACATCTTACCTACAGATGACAGCAAAGTGCAGAGTTTCTTCAGGAGTATTCACGTCTCACGTATTTTCTATTATATCAGGATACGCCACTGCTTAGTTAACTTGACGAGGACCAAACTAACATTTACACAAATGTTTGAACGGAAACAATACATGTCACTATGTTAAAGCTGCAATCAGCAGTTGAAACAATAACAAAGTGAACTCCCCATCCGTTTCAGTAAAAAGCGGGGGGATGGGGCTGGTGAAATGTAACCACTCTCAAATTCATAGACAGAGCTATAGATGCAAGGACTGGCCATCCATGATATCTAAATTATTGTTACCATGTTTTGAAGGTATATAGTGTTTGTTTACAAACATTGGAGTGAAGCAAGCTTTTATTTTGGTTTCTGATGGTTACGACAGTTGAACTAAGCACATGAGGCATTTGTAATATTATAACATCATATTCTTAAGGTCCAAAAATGGATGAAACAACTGCAGGTTACACCTTTAAATGTGTTAAATAGTGTAGTTTGCTTCATGTTGGAGTTTTTAAATTGATGTGTCCCTGCTGGCTCACAGATCTGCCAACATTACGTTTTCATGTTATGGAATCTCCCCCCAAACAATGCTTTGTTTTTGTATCATGTAAAAATGAATTATTTTTAAAGTAATTGGTATTTAGTCTGAGACAGATTTTTATACATGCATATGTAGAACTGTTGTACATTGTATGAATATAGCAAACCATTGTAAAACAAGTCAAATGTGTAGTTGCTGCTTAAAATGATTAATTCTGAGAGTCAGCTTCACGCCTTCGGCATAGCAACTGTTGCATTCAAACTGTACTGTACAATATCTGGAGAATATCTAAATGTGGGAAATAAATAGACTTTTCAAAATCTTTATAATGAAATGCCTGTTGATGAAATGCAATTTCATTCATTAACTCCAGTTTCGTGATATTAATGTTTTGAGAACTAACGCAGCAGGATAGGAGTATTATGAAGGGTAGGAAAAGTGTTAGGGCTTAGCTGAAATGCTAGTTGTCAACAACTGCTATCCCCAACGTGACAACTAGATGGCGCTGTAATGGTAGCCACAACCGTATAAACCACCAGTCTCGACAAACCATTGGTATCATAACACCGGTTAATGGATTGGATTTAAATTTAGCTTCCATGTATTGTAATGTCACATCAATACACTGGGAGTCAGTGTTGCATCACTTACACTATAAAGCAGACAGAATCCCCCTTCAGGTCAGAAGGGTACAGAATCAGGACTTACACACCCATCTGCCCACTATGTTACCTAAGACCTCGGTCCCCCTCTTTCAATAGATGTATTTGCACACCTTACCTAGACACTGTGTATCTATTTATTGGCCAATTAAGGGGGGAACTCATATTACTCTGACCTTGTCTATGTCTGTTTGCTGATCAATAAAGGGTTTCACATAGACTTTAACCATCAGTAGAGGGTTTCACATAGACTTTAACCATCAGTAAAGGATTTCTCATTGACTTTAACCATCAGTAAAGGGTTTCTCATTGACTTTAACCATCAGTAAAGGGTTTCACATAGACTTTAACCATCAGTAGAGGGTTTCACATAGACTTTAACCATCAGTAAAGGGTTTCTCATAGACTTTAACCATCAGTAAAGGGTTTCACATAGACTTTAACCATCAGTAAAGGGTTTCACATAGACTTTAACCATCAGTAAAGGGTTTCTCATAGACTTTAACCATCAGTAAAGGATTTCTCATAGACTTTAACCATCAGTAAAGGGTTTCACATAGACTTTAACCATCAGTAAAGGGTTTCACATAGACTTTAACCATCAGTAAAGGGTTTCACATAGACCTTAACCATCAGTGAAGGGTTTCACATAGACTTTAACCATCAGTAAAGGGTTTCACATAGACTTTAACCATCAGTAAAGGGTTTCTCATAGACTTTAACCATCAGTAAAGGATTTCTCATAGACTTTAACCATCAGTAAAGGGTTTCACATAGACTTTAACCATCAGTAAAGGGTTTCACATAGACTTTAACCATCAGTAAAGGGTTTCTCATAGACTTTAACCATCAGTAAAGGGTTTCACATAGACTTTAACCATCATGAAAGGGTTTCACATAGACTTTAACCATCAGTAAAGGGTTTCTCAAAGACTTTAACCATCAGTAAAGGGTTTCACATAGACCTTAACCATCAGTGAAGGGTTTCACATAGACTTTAACCATCAGTAGAGGGTTTCTCATTGACTTTAACCATCAGTAAAGGGTTTCTCATAGACCTTAACCATCAGTGAAGGGTTTCACATAGACTTTAACCATCAGTAGAGGGTTTCACATAGACTTTAACCATCAGTAAAGGATTTCTCATAGACTTTAACCATCAGTAAAGGATTTCTCATAGACTTTAACCATCAGTAGAGGGTTTCTCATAGACTTTAACCATCAGTAAAGGGTTTCTCATAGACTTTAACCATCAGTAAAGGGTTTCACATAGACTTTAACCATCAGTAAAGGGTTTCTCATAGACTTTAACCATCAGTAGAGGGTTTCTCATAGACTTTAACCATCAGTAGAGGGTTTCTCATAGACTTTAACCATCAGTAAAGGGTTTCACATAGACTTTAACCATCAGTAAAGGGTTTCTCATAGACTTTAACCATCAGTAAAGGATTTCTCATAGACTTTAACCATCAGTAAAGGGTTTCTCATAGACTTTAACCATCAGTAAAGGGTTTCACATAGACTTTAACCATCAGTAAAGGGTTTCTCATAGACTTTAACCATCAGTAAAGGATTTCTCATAGACTTTAACCATCATGAAAGGGTTTCACATAGACTTTAACCATCAGTAAAGGGTTTCACATAGACTTTAACCATCAGTAGAGGGTTTCTCATAGACCTTAACCATCAGTAAAGGGTTTCACATAGACCTTAACCATCAGTGAAGGGTTTCACATAGACTTTAACCATCAGTAAAGGGTTTCTCATAGACTTTAACCATCAGTAAAGGGTTTCACATATACTTTAACCATCAGTAAAGGATTTCTCATAGACTTTAACCATCAGTAAAGGGTTTCACATAGACTTTAACCATCAGTAAAGGCTTTCTTGCATTGTAGACTTTTCCCACCACTCCATATTGACCATCTGTCTCTAAACTCATTAGAATGTTCATAGACATGGGTTGGACGTCAGTTGGTTGGTTACTGTTCAGGACATGTTTTTTTCCAGTTACATTTTCTTTTCCACCATATAAAAAACAGGCAAATATTGTATCTAACGACTATTTAAATAATTACTACCGATGACAGTTGGTACTTAGATGATTAACATAAATTAAGAACTTAATAACCTATGATCCATGACCTACTAAGTTTAATAAAATATACATTTCAGCATATTATCTACTGATAAACTGGGTGATTAATTGCATATGCAAATATGTAGGTCAAACTCAATAAATAAATAAATGCGTCGTACAACGGATGTAGTCTTTGTATACTTTATGCAGCTTTCCACGTAATGTACAATGTGACCAATAGCTTTTACAGAGATAGAAAAGTTCATTTAGCTATAGCCCCACACAAGGGGCAGTAGAAGGTAATATTCTGCTCTGAGATCAGGGGTCATATCTTACAAACACATAGAAAAACTCTACTGGATTCAACTTTATCAGTCAGCATTATAGTTCGGACATCATCACTTTCATCATCGTCAATATTACTGCCACCCATATCCTATTCATCCTCAACATCTGCCTTATCATCATCATCATCATCATCATCGTCATCATCATCAGTATTACTACCACCCATATCCTATTCATCCTCAACATCTGCCTTATCATCATCATCAGTATTACTGCCACCCATATCCTATTCATCCTCAACATCTGCCTTATCATCATCATCACCATCATCAATATTACTACCACCCATATCCTATTCATCCTCAACATCTGCCTTATCATCATCATCAGTATTACTGCCACCCATATCCTATTCATCCTCAACATCTGCCTTATCATCATCATCACCATCATCAATATTACTACCACCCATATCCTATTCATCCTCGACATCTAACTTATCATCATCATCAGTATTACTACCACCCATATCCTATTCATCCTCAACATCTGCCTTATCATCATCATCACCATCATCAATATTACTACCACCCATATCCTATTCATCCTCAACATCTGCCTTATCATCATCATCATCACCATCATCAATATTACTACCACCCATATCCTATTCATCCTCAACATCTGCCTTATCATCATCATCATCACCATCATCAATATTACTACCACCCATATCCTATTCATCCTCAACATCTGCCTTATCATCATCATCATCACCATCATCAATATTACTACCACCCATATCCTATTCATCCTCAACATCTGCCTTATCATCATCATCATCATCATCAGTATTACTACCACCCATATCCTATTCATCCTCAACATCTGCCTTATCATCATCATCAGTATTACTACCACCCATATCCTATTCATCCTCAACATCTGCCTTATCATCATCATCATCATCATCAGTATTACTGCCACCCATATCCTATTCATCCTCAACATCTGCCTTATCATCATCATCACCATCATCAATATTACTACCACCCATATCCTATTCATCCTCGACATCTAACTTATCATCATCATCAGTATTACTACCACCCATATCCTATTCATCCTCAACATCTGCCTTATCATCATCATCACCATCATCAATATTACTACCACCCATATCCTATTCATCCTCAACATCTGCCTTATCATCATCATCATCATCATCAGTATTACTACCACCCATATCCTATTCATCCTCAACATCTGCCTTATCATCATCATCACCATCATCAATATTACTACCACCCATATCCTATTCATCCTCAACATCTGCCTTATCATCATCATCATCACCATCATCAATATTACTACCACCCATATCCTATTCATCCTCAACATCTGCCTTATCATCATCATCATCATCATCAGTATTACTACCACCCATATCCTATTCATCCTCAACATCTGCCTTATCATCATCATCAGTATTACTACCACCCATATCCTATTCATCCTCAACATCTGCCTTATCATCATCATCATCATCATCAGTATTACTGCCACCCATATCCTATTCATCCTCAACATCTGCCTTATCATCATCATCACCATCATCAATATTACTACCACCCATATCCTATTCATCCTCGACATCTAACTTATCATCATCATCAGTATTACTACCACCCATATCCTATTCATCCTCAACATCTGCCTTATCATCATCATCACCATCATCAATATTACTACCACCCATATCCTATTCATCCTCAACATCTGCCTTATCATCATCATCATCACCATCATCAATATTACTACCACCCATATCCTATTCATCCTCAACATCTGCCTTATCATCATCATCATCACCATCATCAATATTACTACCACCCATATCCTATTCATCCTCAACATCTGCCTTATCATCATCATCATCACCATCATCAATATTACTACCACCCATATCCTATTCATCCTCAACATCTGCCTTATCATCATCATCATCATCATCAGTATTACTACCACCCATATCCTATTCATCCTCAACATCTGCCTTACCATCATCATCATCATCATCATCATCATCATCATCATCATCAGTATTACTACCACCCATATCCTATTCATCCTCAACATCTGCCTTACCATCATCATCATCATCATCAGTATTACTACCACCCATATCCTATTCATCCACATCATCACCCCCATCGCCATCATTATCATCCTCATACCTGCTGGAAATGGACTTTTCCTGACATCACGTTATATAGTATTTGTTTATGATCATGTTTTTGACTTGTGTACAGAAGACCCCAAACTGACCTGATGCAAAGTACAGCCAGTAGGTGTAAAATGTTTCAGAGTATTCATACAACAACAAAAAGGAGACCCATAAAACCTATACATTATTTACATATACATAACTTAAGTCTTTAGTTTTAACGCTTACGGACAGAATGGAACCATTTGACAAAGAAAATAAATACAAACAAGATGGTAGATTATATTTTGTAAGGGGAACACAAAAAGCAAGCAAGGATCTTGGGTTACAAATGAAAAGCATACGGGTCACATCAACGCATCGCCCCTCACTGATGCAGTTGGCATAGGTTTGGACCTCGAGACACTGAAAGAAAAGCTTAAAATGACTGGTACCCTATTGGACTGTTTCACAAACCCATATTCAAGCATACTCTTAGACTACAACACATTTTCAAAGTTTGTTCAGTTGCATTGCAGACACTCCAATCGTAGACTAAATATAGGTCCATGTAACCACCCCTATAATTCACAACCAAAGTAAAAAGTATGCACATTTTAATATTCTGTGGTCCACACAATGTATGGAATCAGTCCAGCTGACTCAAGACTGTAATGTTGTAGTTTTTCTAGGTTTTGTCTTCCTAATTTCAGCCTTAACCTAGCTTTTGTATTCTGAGATTGCAGCAGAACTGCTGCAATGGCACCTGGGAAAAAGAGTTGAGCACCATAGTGGGATGATTACATGGCTTATGTTTAGGGCCAGGAGTGTAAGGCCCAGATTTGTTCCTGGTCAGGTCACATGTCCATGTATGGTTACTGCAGCCCTGGAACTTTCTCTCCTTCCCTCCCTCTCTGACACACTCACTCCATCTCTCACATCCGCTCTCCTCTTTCTGCCATGTCTCTCCATCCACCTGAACATTCACAAGAGGAACTCTGTTTTTCTACCATCTTCATAAATGATCACACAAAAACTTTTCTGTATAATGGATGTCAGAGATGGCATTAAGATAGTCGTGTTAAATGTCTGCTCTTGGCTTGCACACTACTGTGTTTACATACATACATACATGCATATATACTGTGTAGATACACACACAAGTTGGCACACCCACTTCTAAACGCACTTTATGGTATATCTACAAACAGACATACATGCATGTGTATGTGAAAAATTGCAGTTTTGCTTTTCAAGTTGCCCAAATGCAGAAGACACCTAGAAAGCAGGGGTTGGAACCAGTTCAGGGAACAGAACAGGAAAAATAAATAAATGTTTTGAGGAACAGAAACAGAACCTTGTACAAAAGTGATCTCTAGTGTTCTGGAACATAACTGTTATTTTCAAATCTTGAGAACCAGGTAATAATGTTCTTTTGAGTTCCAAAAATAAATACAAATCAATTCTAGTATAAACTATTTGGTAATTCAGTGAAGTTATAAGGCTAGTAATACCCTACACACATTCTAATTCAAGTCCTGCCATGATGTTTAGAGCTTCAAGCCAAGCCCCCTCCATATCCACCTCTCTCTCTCTCTCTCTCTCTCTCTCTCTCTCTTGCCCCACCCATGAAATTTCAGTCACATCTCACACCTGCACTTATGTGACCAATTAAAAATGTAAACAACAATCTAACCCGTTCCATAGCAAGCTGCTATGGCACTAATTGGTGGAGTAAATAGATTTGCTAAACGTAAAAACGCATGTTGATTTCACAGGTTAAACATTTGATGAAAAGGAACTATATAAGCTGTTACTTTTTGGGGGGTTGGAACTGGTTCAGAACTTTATTTTCTGGTCGGAACACTGGAACGGAATGAAAAAAAATGTTTTTCTGCTCGGAATGGAATGATTGGGAAATAATTTCTGTTCCAACCCCTGCTAGAAACACATGGAAGTAATCAGATGGAATGTGGGGAACACAGGAGGGCAGTGCGGGGGAGTAAAGAGACAAGAAAGCCAGAGAGAGAAAGAGAGAATGTGTGTTAATACATGTTAATACATCCCACTGGCTTCCCTTGGTAATCTGTAGTGTGGCTGAACCACACTGGTCCTATAGAAGGATGTCTCCCTGTGTTGGTACATATATTGGTCCTCTGCTTTAGTCCTGGGACGTCATATCCCTGTAACTCCAGCCCCTGGTACTGCAGCCACGGCTGGGGAAGTGTCCAGAATGGGGAGGGGGGCTGTCTTCAAGACCGGAGCCTGTCCTCGTTGTCTTCAAGACCGGGTGCGGGTTCTATCAGGGTCTGAAGGGTCAGATGGCTATCTTTGGTTGGCCAACCATCTCTCTAGTGACAAGTTGGGTTCTGGGGGTCCAGGGGGAGAGGGATAGTAGGGAGGGAACTTCATGAGTGGAGTCTGTCCGTGGGAGTGGAGGGAGGGATGGGTGAGGAGGGAGGGGGAGTGTGGAAGTGGGGTTTAACTTCATGAGTAAGATCTGTCTGGGGAAGAGGATTGGTGGGCTGAGGAAAGGGGGTTTGAGGTGTCCCAGTTTGGGATGTCCTGGGATGAGGGGTGTCCCTGGAAGGAATGTCCCTCCTCATTTCTTGTTGGCAATCCGTCTTTTCCTGGTGGCCAACATATCGTAGAAGGGATCCCTGCTGATGCTCGCCCTGGAACAGCCAATCAAAACAAATAAATAATAATACGCCAGGGGGAAACTTGAGCATCTTTGATATGGAAATGCAGCCACATTTCTACAAACCGCTGCCTTAACTAACTAGATCAAATAAATAAAAGGTTGTTCGGTGACCTAGTTTTGTTTCCATGGTTTCTGAAGAAAACCTACCCACCCCCTTTTTTCTTATTTTCCTCAGCACTCCGGTTCCATCTCTTTCAGAGATTCTGTGGAATGTCGTTCCCCGATTCCCTGTTCTAGAACACTTCCAAGTGTTCTCATTCTAGCATACTCTCTCCCCTCTGCAGTTTTCCAGGTTTATAGGTTGGAGAGCAGGGCAAACAATAGTGCTCTAAGTTATCGACACTCCACCTCTCTTTTTCTGGGAGAGAAGGCACTCGGTACAAAGCGAAGTGAGTCACAGAGCCATTCTGGCTCCGGCAGAGAGCGCAGTTTCAGTTTCACGGGTGTAAAATCCTGTTAGCACCAGCACAAAGCCAAAACCGGCTCAACCCCCCACTGTGGATTCTCTCTCTCTTACTCCCTTTACATTGTCCCCCATATACGACTATGTCTCTGAGCTATGACAACAATTCCTCTCCTTTTTTTAGCTTTTGGTTATTTACCGCAACCTAATTTCAGAAAAACAATAGAAGAAACCCCGGGGCGCCTTTCTTTCTGGAAATAAATTCAACAGAGAATGTAATAGGATGAAGTTTATCCATGAAAATACATTGCGGCACATTGAAATGGATATGAATGTGATACCAAATATTGACTTATTACAATGGCGCTACAGTATAGCAAATATATTGAGTTAGCCTACATAACATTTATTTGATACAGTTAAATAAGAGCTTCATAGCCTAGTTCAGAATTTTCCAAACTCACACAGATGGTCCCCTAAAAGTAGTCTTAACTGTTTGTTTAAAAACTGTCCTAAATCGCGATTAAAGATAAGAGGATAAGGAGCGTGACTATACGACCATCCTTATTTTACTGAGGAAATGTGATTGACATAAAAGCCTTTTATCTTGGCTAAATCCTTATTGACTCCCTCTGGAGAAGATAACACACACACTGCATGGTAATGGTTAGAATCTGTGGCAACAGGGGGGAAGCGCTGGGGCTTACGCCCAGTTTTGAGCCTCCTTTCCTGGCCAGGCTAGCTGGGCTCGATCCCCATCCCCCGGGGTGCTTTAAGCGATAACTAATCCTTCCCGTATTTCCCCTGGGCGAGCTAACTAGCATTGTAGCCTAGATAGTGAATGTGTTGGAGTGGTTTTGGGAAGCTAACTAGCATTGTAGCCTAGATAGTGAATGTGTTGGAGTGGTTTTGGGAAGCTAACTAGCATTGTAGCCTAAATAGTAAATGTGGTGGGGAGTGGAGGGAAGCTAACTAGCATTGTAGCCTAAATAGTGAATATGGTGGGGAGTGGAGGGAAGCTAACTAGCATTGTAGCCTAAATAGTAAATGTGGCGGTCAGGAATCTTACTTGATGGACTTGATCCACTCCTCTTTCTCCTCAGTCGTGGGCGCCGATATCCTGTACACTGTGTGGTTGCCCTCGACGACCCGGCCGTCCGCCTCCGTCTTACACGCCTTGATCACCGAACCCTTGTGGTTGGGGTTGTAGAGCTCGAAGCAGTTCTGGGGGGGGGTTTGGGGGGGGGGGGGAGTTAGTGGTGAAAGGGTGGTCCAACACTTTAGGTAACCCTAGTGTCTTTCCCCAGCAATCAGTTCTGATGGGTGAGGAGATGGTTGAGTTGAGTGGGTACTGGCATTGTAGCATAATCCCAACAAGGTGGAGGTGAAAGGGTGTTTGTATTGCACAACAATTAGAGAGACCCTATCCTCAACTAGGTTACATGTTCCAGGTCAAATACATGACTAGAAATATGGAAGACTATGTTGACTTTTGACCCCTGGTGATATCATGAGTTGGGTTTCTCCACTGGTGAGTGGAACCTTGTGGCTGAGGTTGACTACCAGTGCCACCTAATATAATAGTGACACAATAAGGTTTCAGAAGGGATGTGATGCAGTATCATGAAGCACTCACTGGTTTCCTGGGTTCCTCCACCTCTCTGATACTGAGGTTCTCTAAGGGGATGATTCCACGAGGCTCCTTATCCTGGAGGAGAGAGAGAGAGACAGAGAGAGAGAGAGATAGAGAGAGAGAACAAGACATGATCTGTGACATTGTTTCATAGACTGGAAAACAACCTTCATTCCCCTCTGCTCTGCTCTCTCTAATATAACTAATGATGTTAGTGTCTGGCAGCCAGGCCGTCTGGAGGACAGAGAGATAATGATATGATCCTCTAGGATAATACAAGGGTAGAGGACAGACTGCTGATAAAGCAGCTATCTCTGGATAGAGAGGCAAATGCTATGACAAAGATGCTGTGATAAAAAGCTTCCAGTTATACTACCACGTATAAACGCATGTACAAACACACAGGCAAAAAGCGTACTTGCCTACAATACTGTGGTCGCACACACGCATGCACCACACATACTTACTGTTGTGTACTCAAAGTAGTACAGGCAGTTGTCTGTCAGGATGAACCACCTTCTCTTCCAGGTCTTCACTCTTCCCCCTGAGACAGGAAATAGGAAGAGGAAACAGGAAGTGATGACACCATGGAATTAGTGACAGACTGACAGCCTCCACCATACTCCTCACAGTAGGAACAACAGGAGGAAGGCACTCCAACAAGACCAGAGCTGGAAAGTAGGCAAAGTAATGGCCGCCTTGACCACAATAACATGACAGCTCTAGTGTTATAAATCAGCCAAGATAAATAAATAAAGTTGCTGTGAGATTTGTCTCAAACAACAGCAGAAAATCTATATACTGTACGTAAAGCATGTATACCAATGGCACAGGAGAAATAGAAGATGAGTGAGAAAGAGAGAGAGAGAGAAAGAGGAGAGAAGAGAGACATTACACTTCCTCTAAAACAGCCCATCTTCCTCCTGTGGACCTAAGACACTGAAAGATCAAAGCCAATGAACTCTGCTGTTGGTACTTGGCAACTAAATGCACACACATACCAAACCCCCAAGCAAAGATTGTTACGTTTTGTAGCATGGGTATACCAAAGCTGAGGGGTATAGAGGGGAGGCAACACACAGTTGAAATAGTTTTTAACAGTGTTCCCCCTCAGGCAACTACAGCCCAATACAGTGCAGCGTTCAGCTGAAATAGTTTTTAACAGTGTTCCCCCTCAGGCAACTACAGCCCAATAAAGTGCAGCGTTCAGCTGAAATAGTTTTTAACAGTGTTCCCCCTCAGGCAACTACAGCCCAATACAGTGCAGCGTTCAGCTGAAATAGTTTTTAACAGTGTTCCCCCTCAGGCAACTACAGCCCAATACAGTGTAGCGTTCAGCTGAAATAGTTTTTAACAGTGTTCCCCCTCAGGCAACTACAGCCCAATACAGTGTAGCGTTCAGCTGAAATAGTTTTTAACAGTGTTCCCCCTCAGGCAACTACAGCCCAATACAGTGTAGCGTTCAGCTGAAATAGTTTTTAACAGTGTTCCCCCTCAGGCAACTACAGCCCAATACAGTGTAGCGTTCAGCTGAAATAGTTTTTAACAGTGTTCCCCCTCAGGCAACTACAGCCCAATACAGTGTAGCGTTCAGCTGAAATAGTTTTTAACAGTGTTCCCCCTCAGGCAACTACAGCCCAATACAGTGCAGCGTTCAGCTGAAATAGTTTTTAACAGTGTTCCCCCTCAGGCAACTACAGCCAAATACAGTGCAGCGTTCAGCTGAAATAGTTTTTAACAGTGTTCCCCCTCAGGCAACTACAGCCCAATACAGTGTAGCGTTCAGCTGAAATAGTTTTTAACAGTGTTCCCCCTCAGGCAACTACAGCCCAATACAGTGTAGCGTTCAGCTGAAATAGTTTTTAACAGTGTTCCCCCTCAGGCAACTACAGCCCAATACAGTGCAGCGTTCAGCTGAAATAGTTTTTAACAGTGTTCCCCCTCAGGCAACTACAGCCCAATACAGTGTAGCGTTCAGCTGAAATAGTTTTTAACAGTGTTCCCCCTCAGGCAACTACAGCCCAATACAGTGTAGCGTTCAGCTGAAATGAAACACACAGAGATGCGAGGCAGGGATGCTGAGAAGACTACCCTGTTGGAAGACAGCACACACACACACACACACACACACACACACACACACACACACACACACACACACACACACACACACACACACACACACACACACACACACACACACACACACACACACACACACACACACACACACACACTTATCTGTGTATTAGTTGGGTAAACTGGGCTACCATGTTGTACATGTCACACAAAAAGCGTAGAAATAGACAGATATAACAAGAGAGAAGTAAGCCCTGATCCAATTTTATACTTTTGAGTTACAAATCAAATCAAAGTTTATTTGTCACGTGTGCCGAATACAACAGGTCTAGAACTTACAGTGAAATGCTTACTTACAGGCTCTAACCAACAGTGCCAAAAAAGGTATTAGGTGAACAATAGGTAAGTAAAGAAATAAAAACAACAGTAAAAAGACAGTGAAAAATAACAGTAGCGAGGCTATAACAGTAGCGAGGCTATGTACAGTAGCGAGGCTATAACAGTAGCGAGGCTATAACAGTAGCGAGGCTATATACAGGCACCGGTTAGTCGGACTGATTGAGATAGTATGTACATGTAATGTAGATATGGTTAAAGTGATTATGCATATATGATAAACAGAGAGTAGCAGTAGTGTAAAAGAGGGGTTGGCAGGTGGTGGGTGGGACACAATGCAGATAGCCCGGTTAGCCAATGTGTGGGGGCACTGGTTGGTCGGGTCAATTGAAGTAGTATGTACATTAATGTATAGTTAAAGTGACCATGCATATATGATAAACAGAGAGTAGTAGCAGCGTAAAAAGAGGGGTTGGGGGGGCACACAATGCAAATAGTCCGGGTAGCCATTTGATTACCTGTTCAGGAGTCTTATGGCTTGGAGGTAAAAACTATTGAGAAGCCTTTTTGTCCTAGACTTGGCACTCCGGTACCGCTTGCCATGCGGTAGTAATGAGAACAGTCTATGACTGGGGTGGGTGGGGTCTTTGACAATGTTTAGGGCCTTCCTCTGACACCGCCTGGTGTAAAGGTCCTGGATGGCAGGCAGCTTAGGCCCAGTGATGTACTGGGCCGTACGCACTACACCCTGTAGTGCCTTGAGGTCGGAGGCCGAGCAGTTGCTGTACCAGGCAGTGATGCAACCAGTCAGAATGCTCTCGATGTTGCAGCTGTAGAACCTTTTGAGGATCTGAGGACCCATGTCAAATCTTTTTAGTTTCCTGAGGGGGAATAGGCTTTGTCGTGACCTCTTTACAAACTGTCTTGGTGTGCTTGGACCACTCTAGTTTGTTGGTGATGTGGACACCAAGGAACTTGAAGCTCTCAACCTGCTCCACTACAGCCCCGTCGATGAGAATGGGGGCGTGCTCGGTCCTCCTTTTCCTGTAGTCTACAATCATCTCCTTAGTCTTGGTTACGTTGAGGGAGAGGTTGTTATTCTGGCACCACACGGCCAGATCTCTGACCTCCTCCCTATAGGCTGTCTCGTCGTTGATCAGGCCTACCACTGTTGTGTCATCTGCAAACGTAATGATGGTGTTGGAGTTGTGCCTGGCCATGCAGTCGTGGGTGAACAGGGAGTACAGGAGGGGACTGAGCACGCACCCCTGAGGGGCTCCTGTGTTGAGGATCAGCGTGGCAGATGTGTTGCAATCTACCCGCACCACCTGGGGGCGGCCCGTCAGGAAGTCCAGGATCCAGTTGCAGAGGGAGGTGTTTAGTACCAGGGTCTTTAGCTTAGTGATGAGCTTTGAGGGCACAGTGGTGTTGAACTCTGAGCTGTAGTCAATGAATAGCATTCTCACATAGGTGTTCCTTTTGTCCAGGTGGGAAAGAGCAGTGTGGAGTGCAATAGAGATTGCATCATCTGTGGATCTGTTTGGGCGGTATGCAAATTGGAGTGGGTCTAGGGTTTCTGGGATAATGGTGTTGATGTGAGCCATGACCAGCCTTTCACAAAGTGATGGTTGTCTTTTGCACCTCCATTCTATTTCTACAATTGATAGTTATTAATCCACAGCTGAGAATATCTGGAATGATCCCGTTTTCCGTTTGTTATTTTTCTTGCCCTCCAGGTGAGACATGTCATAGGATGTGGTGTGGCAGGCTGACTGTGCATCCTGTGGTTTCCTGGGTGTGTGTGTGAGTGGGATTTGTCCTAACAACGTTCTTGTGGGAGAGCTTTGTCCCAACATTCCTACAGGGCTCATCACTGACCATCCCTTAGGGCAGTAGTGTCCATGGAAAAACACATGTTTGTAATGCACACTAAGTACTACCAGAGAGGTTTTAGCACCATCTTTGGTCTTATTCATTTCATTGAATCTCTCATTTCCTTTCTGTTTTTTAGTCAATAAATCCATGCTAAAAAGTCATTAATCATCTACACTCTGTTTTCATAGACTTTTCTGGGGAGTTTTGCCTGGCGTATTTACATAAGGTAAAATGCTTAAATCCTTTCTCTTAATTTCCACAGTGTACAGAGTGATCCTCTCTAAAAGAGACTAATTCGTTCATAGCCTTCAGGGTTTATTTGTACTGGGCCAAATTAGAATTATTACAGAGAAAACTCCAGTTGTAAATTGCCTGGGGAGAGAGAGCACTATAATATAATAATTCACAGGTCTTAAGGCACACTGGGACTATTTGCTTACATATATATACTGGGTTTGATGAGACTGCAGAGACGTTACATAGAGCCAGTGGAATGTGCAGCATGTCTGAGCCAGGGTGTGTGTGTGCGTGTGCGTGTGTGTGTGTGTGTGTGTGTGTGTGTGTGTGTGTGTGTGTGTGTGTGTGTGTGTGTGTGTGTGTGTGTGAGAGAGACAAGGCTTGGCCCACCTGCACGGAGTTGGCCTTTAACCCTAACAAGTCATAATAAGGCAGTTGGATGGCAGCGTTACAACAGCTGTTGAAACAGGGAACAGTCCAAAACACTCCATGTCAGGGACTGGAGGACGCAATAAAAACAGGAAATGAAAAGTGGGTTGAGATGGAGGTAATGGGAGAAGGGAATGAAAAGAGAGATGGAGGTTAGGGACAGAGAGGTGAGAGGTCAGAGAGAATAAGCACAACAGAAAATAATGTGTATGCAACCTTACAGCCGGCCAACCAGAAAACCCTAAATACATTTATAAAGATATCACACCAAGATAATGTTGGGGAGGAGGAAGGGGAGACAAGGGATGACAATCAAAAACCCATATAAACAAATAAAACATCAAAAACATGGGAGAGAAACAATAGAGAAAAATGTGATAAGAGGGTTAAAATGTGGGAAACTGCACTACTATATGTAGGAAGGAGAGAGCTCTGTATAATATAAATAAATAAAATGATTGTCTTTGAGTGTTGCTATGACACCCGTCAGTTCCACAGCCCCCGGTTATTTTGTGATCAATGCATTGTGGGAGAGCTGATGATGACCGCTCCCTCAATTAATGCTGCAACCATGGTAACAGGTCAGCTTGACTGTGTGTAGAGAGACATTGCTACCTGTCTCTGGGTCATACAGTGTAATGTTACTAACAGTTGTGACCTCAAATGCACCTTATCATGGTGATTTACCATGGTGATTCTTCCAACTTCAACATTAACATACAACCATTTACATAAAATCCTGCTTGAATATCCTTTAAACTGGCCAAAGATTGTGAAATATTTATTCCTGAATCTTCCAACATCCTGAAAACCTTGAATCTGGAGGTTTAAAATAGACAACACTACAGATAACAGCCCACTGTGTGAGAACCCTGAACACTGAACCTTGTTCATATTGTACCAACAAGACGTGAGTCATGCAGCAAAACACATTGCTTGAGAGACTGCAACATTACAGTCCACAGCTAAATCTGGATCTTAGCTGCAAGGGTCAGCCAGTGAAATAATCTACTGGTTCATAACAAGAGAATGGTGTAAGAGGAACCAAAAACAGTGCATAGCAATAGCATAGCACTTAGAATGCATCTCCAATACATTGCTTCATTGTAAGTAGTATGCTAGTGGAGACATTGGAACAGAGAGGTGGGTGTGATGCAGGCATTCTAAGTAAGGGACTGCATTCTCCTCTCTACTAACCCAGTTTGAGCAGCCATCCCTCTCTGTCTGGGTTGAAGAACGTGTGAGTCAGGTCGTTCCCATCATCCTCTGGGATCTTAAAGGGTTCACTCTTAATGCTCTCATAGAGATTCTGGAGAGGAGAGAGAGGGATGAGGAGGGAGTGATGGAGAGAAGGAGAGAGGGAGCGATGGAGAGAAGGAGAGAGAGAGGGATGAGGAGGGAGTGATGGAGAGAAGGAGAGGGAGAGGGATGAGGAGGGAGCGATGGAGAGAGAAGGAGAGAGAGGGATGAGGAGGGAGAGATTGAGAGAGAGAAGGATGAGGAGTGAGCAATGGAGAGAGAGAAGGAGAGAGAGAAGGATGAGGAGGGAGTGATGGAGAGAGAGGAGAGAGGGCAAAAGCATTGGGAAAAAGAGAGAGAGAGAGAGAGAGAGAGAGAGAGAAAGAGAGAGAGGAGAGAGAGAGAGAGAGAGAGAGAGAGAGAAAGAGAGAGAGAAGGAGAGAGAGAGAGAGAGAGAGAGAGAGAGAGAGAGAGAGAGAGAGAGAGAGAGAGAGAGAGAGAGAGAGAGAGAGAGAGAGAGTGAGTAATGGTGATGGGGGAAAAGGCGGTGGAAAGCATTAGTGTTCAACTCATAACACTTGAACAGCCACTTCCTGCATCTTCTAACAGCCATCCCAGTCCATAACTAAATCAACAGTGCATAAAACATGACAGAACAACATTCTATGAAGGACTTGTTAGAAAAGGAAATTGTTGGAGGGTGTGCTCATTCGTAGGGGCTGAAACTGGGTGTTAAATACTGGGACACATTTGACAATCTGAGTTACAACTTTGAGAACTGTTGGGAGAGAAAGGAACAACAAGCCAACTGCAAGAAGTGCTAAGTGCTAAGTGCTAAGTGCTAAGTGCTAAGTGCTAAGGGCTAAGTGCTAAGGGCTAAGGGCTAAGGGCTAAGGGCTAAGGGCTAAGGGCTAAGTGTTAAGTGTTAAGTGTTAAGTGTTAAGTGTTAAGTGTTAAGTGTTAAGTGTTAAGTGTTAAGTGTTAAGTGTTAAGTGTTAAGTGTTATGTGTTATGTGTTATGTGTTATGTGTTATGTGTTATGTGTTAAGTGTTATGTGTGTGCCCTTTTGAACTGCGGTTGAGCTGAAGGCTGTGTGATTATCTCTCTAAGATTGTTAGATAATAATGTTCATCATTAGCATCACTGGCCTGAAAGAACAGCACATTAGATGAGCTAGCATTTTTCTACGTGACGTAGGACAAACACAAACACACACTCATCAACCATATTCAACCCCCCCACTCCACACACACACTCATCAACCTCAACCATATCCAAACCCCCCCCCCACTACACACACCAAACACACACTCTCACCCTGAGTAGGTCCTCTGGCAGGTCTCCTCCCTCGTTGATGCCTCTGTTCATGGAGATGAATCTCTCTACGGGGGGCTTGTCTCTGACGTTGGGGTTGTGGAGGCTGGTATTCAACATGATGATGGCGAAGGACAGGACATAACACGTGTCTGGGGACAGCAGAGAGAGGAGGTGTGAAGTGTGTGTGTGTGTGTGTGTGTGTGTGTGTGTGTGTGTGTGTGTGTGTGTGTGTGTGTGTGTGTGTGTGTGTGTGTGTGTGTGTGTGTGTGTGTGTGTGTGTGTGTGTGTGTGTGTGTGTGTGTGTGTGTGTGTGTGTGTGTGCCGCTATGACTTTGCAATCATTACTCTACCACCCACTACTGATGGTAGGGGACATTGATGATGGTAAGGGACAGAGATGATGGTAGGGGACATTGATGATAGCAGGGAACATTGATGATGGTAAGGGACAGAGATGATGGTAAAGGACAGAGATGATGGTAGGGGACAGAGATGATGGTAGGGGACAGAGATGATGGTAGGGGACAGAGATGATGGTAGGGGACAGAGATGATGGTAGGGGACAGAGATGATGGTAGGGGACAGAGATGATGGTAGGGGACAGAGATGATGGTAGGGGACAGAGATGACGGCAGTGGACAGAGATGATGATAGGGGACATTGATCATGGTAGGGGACATTGATCATGGTAGGGGACATTGATCATGGTAGGGGACATTGATCATGGTAGGGGACAGAGATGATGGTAGGGGACAGAGATGATGGTAGGGGACAGAGACAACGTGTGGCCTGAGCGTGCCTCACTAGTCACTAATGACCCTCTGTTATTGACCAGTGATCAAAGTCCTTATTAGAGGAGCCATGCAAGTAGTGATGACACAGCAACAATGAACCGCAAGTCTGTCAGCAACAATGGCTAATGATGCATTAAGTCATCGGACAGAGAGTCAAGTACCGACTGATAGTGAGTGATTCTAGAAATGTGAGTGTACCGGTATTTGGGTTTTTAATAGTTATAGCAATTCAAGACTTCCTTTTCCACAAAGACAAATGTACATGTAGGGTTGGGTATTGTAGAGGTTTTATAGAGCGACTCCACTCCGTCTAAAGAGGTATAGCATGTAAAACATTTACTATACAACAAAGACTGGTTTTAGGACCAGAGAGTTCTAGAGGGGAGCCACGTCCTTAGAATTTATACCTAAAAGTAAGGTCTGCTATAAAGTAGAGAGACATGGAGACTGACACATTGATCTAAGGCAGGGGTGGTCTGCCACTGCTCTTTATGACAGGGTCCGTCCAATGTGTGTGTGTGTGTGTGTGTGTGTGTGTGTGTGTGTGTGTGTGTGTGTGTGTGTGTGTGTGTGTGTGTGTGTGTGTGTGTGTGTGTGTGTGTGTGTGTGTGTGTGTGTGTGTGTGTGTGTGTGTGTGTACCTGTGGATTGGAAGACACCGGGGTTGCAGGAGCAGTACCGCGAAGCGAAGGCCTCCATCATACGATCGATCTTCTGAGCCTCACCAGGCAGTCTGAAACTCCACAGAAACTGTCTACACCAGCATAGAGAGCGAGGGAGAGAGAGAGGGAGAGAGACAGAGCAAAGGAGAGAGAGGGAGAGGGAGGGAGAGAGAGAGGGACAGAAACATAGATGTGAGGAGAGATATAGTGAGAGAGAGAGAGATAGAGAAAGAGAGAAAGAGAGAAAGAACACAGGAAAACCAATGAGAAAGAAAACAGAGGCTCCAAAAGTGTCTTGAAAGCAGAACATCATGATAAAGTGTATTGACTGCACATTATCAATAATAAATATTACTATATTATCTTTCTTAAATGTGATGAACAGCTGGGAATCTTAGTACAGTAATATCCAGAAACAGCTCACCGTAAAGCCTGTACGAGGTTGAGATCTGCAAACTCATGAAGGTCTACGAACGCCTGCAGCACCTTGAGGTTGAAGTCGTCCCTGGGAGAGATGAGGAACATAGAGTGTGTCAGGTTCTCAGATTCAGGCCAGGAAATGTCTGGTATTCAGTGTTGGTCGAGATCAGTCTCGCACTTCCAAAACAGAACTATTAGAGGTCAAGGTTCATTCAATCCCTATAGGAACTGAAATGTCTGTTAGGGGAGAGGCCCTTTTTAAACCCAACTCCACCCCTTCTCTAGATTATGACTCTATCAAACCATTATACAATATGATAAGATTGCGGGTCGTAATAAATTGCTATTTGTTTGTGCATACAACCAACTTAACATACAAGATGTTGTTGCTTTCGTAAGGGCCTTTTGTAAAGAAAAGGATGTATCCCAGCCACAGAGCCTCAGACTCTGCTCTCTGTTTGCTACACAGGTTGTTCTGACAGTCACATCCCTGCGAGGTGGCCCACGTGTCCTAGATATGAAACACATGTAGCCAGGCACAGCAGATCTCTGTTTTACTGCCATGGCCCCTTGTCTACTGTCGCCGCTATGCTCCGTAAATCCAGACAATCCATTTCCAGAGGCTTTATGCCCGGCCTTATACACGCACAGAGGGAGAAATCTCCCTGAGAAATGGACAGAGTGTAGGAAAGAGAGAGGGAGGGAGAGAAGGGAGCGAGTGAGATGGGGAGAGAGGGAGAAAGAGAGGTAGAGGGGGAAAGAGGGAGAGAGAGATAGAAAGCGAGATGAAAACAGAGGAGGTTAGAGCAGTGTGTTTGTTACCTCTCTCCTAAGTAGTCCCCTATGACAGTTTTGTTGAGGCCCTCTCCTTTGTAGAGGAACTGGGATACGTCCTCAGGAGTGTGCTGGAGAAGGTCGTTCTCCAACAGAAACTGGATCCCCTGGAAGACACACACAGTTTTGTCAGCACTCCAAGCTACACACTCACACACACACACACACACACACACACACACACACACACACACACACACACACACACACACACACACACACACACACACACACACACACACACACGGTTATATGTTTTGACCTGAAGAAGAGCTAGGAGGCGTTACAATAAGTCATTAATACAGATAACACAACCAGATAACATCTTCGATGGCCATGGTTTATAGTGTAACATTTTCTACATCGCTAAAGGAGGCATAACAGGTACACATCTAAGTTTCTATCTGTATTTATAGAAATCAGAAAACAATCAATAAAAACGTCAATAACACCAGATTAACATCAGTGCAGTAAATCATGTATTTAGCATGGATTGCATGGACTTTAGACAAACCTTTTTGGGGTCCATGTTGAATTTCTTCCTTCCCATGGCAATCTGTTTATTTCTTTGTGTTGTTTTACTGTGATTGGACAGAGCAGAGAGATCCATCAGCTCTCTAGAACAGGTGTGGCATTATCAACAACTGACGCCTGTATTTGTTCACCAGGTCAACTGTCACATGTGTCTACTTGGTACAGTATTTATCCAGGATACGGAACGGTATTGTGGTGAGTTAGTGAGTTCACACTGTTAGTTTACATAGGGCTGGGTTCAGTTATTCCTGCTCCAAGTCAGCTATGAACATGAGAATGTAATGATCCTCTAAAAACAAGGATCTGTGACTTCTCTTTCCATTTGGACTGTAACATCAACCATGTAGGTTGTTGCACCAACTAACTGATTAGCAGGAGAAACTCAATCTAATGAAAAATGAATGAAAACCATATCCCTCTTTCTTTGTGTTCATGTTGGTGTGTGTGTGTGTGGTGTGTGTGTGTGTGTGTGTGTGTGTGTGTGTGTGTGTGTGTGTGTGTGTGTGTGTGTGTGTGTGTGTGTGTGTGTGTGTGTGTGTGTGTGTGTGTGTGTGTGTGTGTGTGTGTGTGTGTGTGTGTGTGTGTGTGTGTATTATTGCATGTGTGTATACTGTGTTCTCCCTGTGTTTCTAAAATAGCTTGAACCATTTCCCAGCTGCACCTGAGACACACAAAGGCTAAATCCACACGAACACACGCTCTCTCCTCATCACCAATGAGCCCTGAACAGCCAATCAGTTGTCAGTCCCTGAATAGGAGCGGTTGTGGGGCGTTTAGCAACTGTTTGGCAGAGGGGACGGATCAGCTCCACCAACAAAGATGGATTATTAACCCACACTGGGACAGGTGTGTGGCTGGACGACTTGGAGAGGAGAAGGGAACATCAGCTAGGAGGGGGGAGGGGTGTTGAAGGGGGGGTGTTACGCACCTGTCCCCCACGCAGGTTAGCTGCTCGATCTCAGTCATCACCTCTGCAATCTCAAACTTCAACCGCTGCCAACAGGATTAGAGGGAGAATTAGCTGGGTTGAATACACAACTCAACTCTAGTTGTTTTAGCAGTGCATTGTACATCAACAAACAGACTCAATGTAAGGGGTTAGAGTCAAAGTTACATTTTAGCCACCCACATAAAGTCACATCAAGGGTGAGTGATATCTTTATAAAATATATTAAATCTTGACATTTCTTTTCATTTTCTTGACTCACCTCAATGTCATCCAGTAGCTCTTTTTTCCTGCGTCGTATGTTTGACAGCTCATCTCTCTCTTCCAAGGAAAGGTCTTCAGGTACTGTGAAAGAGAGAGATGTAAGTATGGAATTAAGATACAATTACTTACACACATTAGTCAGACACTTCCATGGATTAAGATGTGATTGCTAGTGTGCTGTAAATCAACACACAAGGCTGATGAACCACAGATCTAGGATCAGATTAGTGTACCCCAATGCTAAACCTAACCATTTGGAGGATGGAAAAACATCTGATCCTGGATCTGTTGTTAGGGACAAGTTCCAGTTCCACCTACTCCTAAATCAACACATCATTCTCTAGCAGTATACTGGAACTTCTGAGAGCTCTTGACTTCCTCTCTGGCAAAAGGAAAACTCCTCCATAAATTACAACCAAACCGCCCAGGACCTTGGACCCCCCCACCACCACACACACACACTAAAGCAGGTAAGCACACACACACCAGCGTTGAACATCTGCTATAACGTGCATCGTCCAATATTAGTTCTCAGATAGTCTGCTTCCTCATTTAAGGTAATTAGTACCACTGAGATATCTGGGCCAAATGCTAACCCTCTTTTCTCTCTCACTCACACTCACCATACGTGTTTGACTATACTGTATGTGAACTGAGCACCCAGTGGTAAATCATTCAGACTCTGACATGTACACGTGTTCTACTCAATAAGGAGTCTCCCCAGTCCCTCCTGCTTATCCCGCAGTTTACCAGCAGCACGTACATCAACCTTCCTCCCCAGACCTCTCTCTGAGGACGTCCTCCTCACCTCCTCCTCCTATCACACACAGCCGCTCTTACAAATGAGCCGCTCACTACCAGTTAGAAAGCAGAGGCAGGCATGCTCAGGCTCACAGGATGTAGGTCATTCTCACATCAAGAGCCGTGGCAGATTGTGCTTTCTCTCTCGCCAGCTCTCTCTCTCTCTATCCATCCTATGGCTTGGAGTGGAGGGGGGAGGAGAGTGGAGGGGGGGGGGGGGGGTAAATCCCAGCTGATTCATAGAGCATCTTTACGATTCAGATTTTTTCTCTTCTCTCCTTCCATTGTCAATAGTCATTGACTTGTCTTTTTATCTCTTTCCGTAAAGACAAAAAGAGATACCACGGACCATTAAGTCGGGATGGGATGGCATCGTGGTACTCAACTCTCGGTGGCTTCTTATCACGGATGAGCAGCCAATCAGAGCCAAATGCAGATGGTAGACAGAGGAAAAGGATCTCAGAAGTGGTGATCATTTTCTCTCACGGCCGAGTGGACCCACTCAAAGCCTTTGACTGACTTCTACATAAATTAAACACAGAGATAGATGAAGGGAGAGGGAGAGTACACTGAGTGTACAAAACATTTTGCCCTCAGAACAGCCTCAATTCATCAGGGGCATGGACTCTACAAGGTGTTGAAAACGTTCCACAGGGATGCTGGCCCATGTTGACTCCAATGCTTCAGACAGTTGTTTCAAGTTGGCTGGATGTCCTTTGGGTGGTGGACCATTCTTGATACACAAAGGAAACTGTTGAGCATGAAAAATCCAGCAGCATTGCAGTTCTTGACACACTCAAACCAATGCGCCTGGCACCTACTACCATACCCTGTTCAAAGGCACTGAAATATTTTGTCTTGCTCATTCACCCTCTGAATGGCACACATACCCAACCCATGTCTCATCCTTCTTTAACATGTCTTCTCCCCTTCATCTACACTGATTGAAGTGGATTTAACAAATGGGGGTGCAACTCAATATTAGGATGATTTGTCCACTCAGTGTAGCGAGAGAGGAGAAATAAATAGAGTAGATACAGAGAGAGAGGAGAAATAAATAGAGTAGATACAGAGAGAGAGGAGAAATAAATAGAGCAGATACAGAGAGAGAGAAGAAATAAATAGAGTAGATACAGAGAGAGAGGAGAAATAAATAGAGTAGATACAGAGAGAGAGGAGAAATAAATAGAGTAGATACAGAGAGAGAGAATAAATAAATAGAGTAGATACAGAGAGAGAGAAGAAATAAATAGAGTAGATACAGAGAGAGAGGAGAAATAAATAGAGTAGATACAGAGAGAGAGAAGAGAGAGAGAAGAGAAATAAATAGAGTAGATACAGAGAGAGAGAAGAAATAAATAGAGTAGATACAGAGAGAGAGAAGAAATAAATAGAGTAGATACAGAGAGAGAGGAGAAATAAATAGAGTAGATACAGAGAGAGAGAAGAAATAAATAGAGTAGATACAGAGAGAGAGAAGAAATAAATAGAGTAGATACAGAGAGAGAAGAAATAAATAGAGTAGATACAGAGAGAGAGAAGAAATAAATAGAGTAGATACAGAGAGAGAGAAGAAATAAATAGAGTAGATACAGAGAGAGAGAAGAGAGAGAGAAGAGAAATAAATAGAGTAGATACAGAGAGAGAGAAGAGAGAGAGAAGAGAAATAAATAGAGTAGATACAGAGAGAGAGAAGAGAGAGAGAAGAGAAGAGAGAGCGTTCACTTCTCCGTGTTACTCTGGCTCTTTAACCAGGCCCATAAAGCCAGTGATTGTAGAGCAGATCGCCCCCCCCACCCCCCCACCCCCAGGCAACCTACGTCTCTAATGGGCAAAGCAGAGCGTCATTCCACCTACTTTCCCTCAAAAAACCCAGTCAACCAAAAGAAAGGGACAAATTGTCTGGGATTGATGGCCGCTGTGTTCAGTGACAATCCCCCTGCTGTGTGTATGCATGTGGGAACGCTGGGTAATCTGATATCATCATTGTGGATGAACTGCTGCTGTAGGCTATACACCGTCAGCCTGGGTATCTAATGCATTATACATGAAGGATGTGTGTGTGTGTGTGTGTGTGCATCCCTTTCTTCCACCTCCAGTCTGACTCCCTTCCTCCGCTCCTCTCCCTCTCCTCTACCGTGACCAACCAGATCAATGTGATCTCCAAGGGTCAACAAGGTCGTCACAGAGGTGAGAGGTCAGACACCCCTAGGCAGGGTCAAAGTGCTACTGCTACTGAACGGTCACTTAAGGAACTCACTGTTGCAGTGTAATCAATTATACAGACCAGTGGCCACACACCACACGCCATGGGAGACTTCCTACTTCACTTTGTTTTAGACTGAAAATAATCACTTCTTATACACACTCAGGGCTGAGCACTAACGAGAGCCCATGCAACTCCAAATCTAATGTGAATTATGCATTAATGTCAATAGGATATTTGAGTGGAAAGTTTGAATTCTTCAATATTTCAGGCCCTAAGTGAATTGAACTAGGAAGTCATCTTGATCTGAGAGAAAGAGTCTATTTTCCAACAGACACATTTGTCCAAAGTTTCTCAGTGTTCTACTTGTTATCAAGTCTTTATAATAATCTGTAGAGGAGATCCGAGCCCTTATTAACAAAGTGTCTCGCAGTAGTGCTGATCTAGGATCAGGTCCTTCCTGTCCATATAATCTTATTCTTTATCATCTAAAAGGGATACCTGATCCTAGATCAGCACTGCTACTCAGAGATGCTTTGTGAGTACTGGCCTGGTTCTGATGGGCACCATGATATTAAGATCTTATGACTTATTCAATTTGACATTTTACTTATTTAGCAGACGCTCTTATCCAGAGCAACTTCCAGTCAGTGTGTTCATCTTAAGGAATGCTAGATGAGACAACCACATCACAGTCATGGTAAGTACATGTTTTATGTACTTATGACTACATGATCATCCTGTCTCCCTCACCTCCTCAGTCAGACCTCTCTCTGCCCTGGCGATCAGTCACAGTCAGGGGTCTTGAACCAGGAACAGACAGGGAGACAACATGCAAATTCTCCACGCCATTGATAGACCAATGTCATTCATCTCCTGATCCATGTGGCGCTGTGACACACTCGTCCCTGATAGAATCAGTACAACTGTTGGAGTTGGACTTGGTGATCCCCTTTGTTGGATCAAGTTGGAGAATCTCTCTGGAAAAGTTGCAGACACAGTGGTGCTGGGCTAGCCTTGTCCCAGATCTGTTTGTCCTATCTTGCCATGCTAAGGTTTGGCTGGCTTGGCTTCGAAACTGCTCTGTTATGCTGACCATGCTTCCCCCAGCCTGGACGTTCATGCCTTTATCCCCAAGTCTTGTAACTGCTAGCTAAGCTAGCTAAGGCTACTTAAGGCCCTTTGCATAATGCATAGCTGTCTCTGGCTGCCGGTATAAGATAGATAACATACTCTAGACATTCTAGAACACCCTGGCTGTATTCACAGTGTGTCAGAGTAAGAGGGCTGATCAAGGATCAGGTCCTACTTTCCATAAAAAATAGTATTAATTATGATCTAAAAGATTAAACTGATCCTAGACCAGCACTCTTAATGTGGGAAGCTTTGTGAATAGAAGCCCTGGAGTTCTCTCTTGGACAGTGACTGACAGAGGACGAGATAGAGGTCAGATCCATGCAGGGAACAGACCACTATTGACCCTAAGTCAGATCTCCAACTCAATCGAGTGTCACGTCTTCAAATCTCCTTGGTAGCGAGAGGGAATACAAAAGCTGCCCATGCACACTGATCCCCTGGTTGCACTGCAGAGGGAGATCGACGGGAGAGGCGGACATGTTGGAGTGTCCCTTGTTACATGGTTTCATGGTTCCGTGGCTAATGATAGATAGTGACAACTCTATCTGGCTATTATAGAAACAATGGAACACATGGACCTTTTGACAAGAAATACAATTTCAACTACTAAACTTAAACTTTAGGCTACTCTCACCTCAACCCTGACCTTACCTTTGACCCTAACCCTCGATTAAGAGCACATAGCTATGTCAATAGGCTACTATTGTCCTTTCTAGCATGGCCATCTAGTGCCTACTGTGACAGCAAGGCAAGGAACAACTAATAAACAGAGCCAGTGGAGCCTCTTCCTGATTTTCTCCAGGTCTGCACTGTGACAATGAAGAGAGGATGTCTGCACTGATTAGGCCCACTGACGCTGGTCCGCCGTAACAATAGTAGCCACACAAACACAGGCTGGGTTAAACTAAGTTCACATCACGAGTTCAGGAACACTTATACAAGCGCTCGCCATAGTCTCCTCATTGTGTTACTATAGTCATGGAGAAATATGTGCAACAACACAGCTGAGACTGCTGAATGATGTAAGTAGGTTGAATAAGTGTGTCATGGAAGACAAAACCTGAAACATATGTGTCTGAGTCAGGGCCGACCTGAACCGTACTGTGCTAGCTGGATATTTTCTTCTCGCATTGAGGTTCCAGCAACTATGGTGGAAGCATAACCAGGCCAGCTTGGTTTGACTCGGCTCTGTACTGGGAATATGGTATTATAGTATTCTTACGACCTCACGCCTAGGAACCAGTCAAATACCACACTAACTGTCATTAAGTGTCCTGCAATATCACTCAACTGTTCACAAAATAAAAACCATCTATAACCCAATTTGTGTTCTCTTGCATACATACCCCAGATCTGAGTCCAGCTCTGTCTCGGAGTTGAATACATACCCCAGATCTGAGTCCAGCTCTGTCTCGGAGTTGAATACATACCCCAGATCTGAGTCTAGCTCTGTCTCGGAGTTGAATACATACCCCAGATCTGAGTCTAGCTCTGTCTCGGAGTTGAATACATTCCCCAGATCTGAGTCTAGCTCTGTCTCGGAGTTGAATACATAGCTCAGATCTGAGTCCAGCTCTGTCTCGAAGTTGAATACATACCCCAGATCTGAGTCCAGCTCTGTCTCGGAGTTGACTACATAGCTCAGATCTGAGTCCAGCTCTGTCTCAGAGTTGAATACATAGATCAGATCTGAGTCCAGCTCTGTCTCGGAGTTGAATACATACCCCAGATCTGAGTCCAGCTCTGTCTCGGAGTTGAATACATACCCCAGATCTGAGTCCAGCTCTGTCTCGGAGTTGACTACATAGCTCAGATCTGAGTCCAGCTCTGTCTCGGAGTTGAATACATAGATCAGATCTGAGTCCAGCTCTGTCTCGGAGTTGAATACATACCCCAGATCTGAGTCCAGCTCTGTCTCGGAGTTGAATACATACCCCAGATCTGAGTCCAGCTCTGTCTCGGAGTTGACTACAAAGCTCAAATCTGAGTCCAGCTCTGTCTCGGAGTTGAATACATAGCTCAGATCTGAGTCCAGCTCTGTCTCGGAGTTGAATACATAGCTCAGATCTGAGTCCAGCTCTGTCTCGGAGTTGAATACATACCCCAGATCTGAGTCCAGCTCTGTCTCGGAGTTGAATACATAGCTCAGATCTGAGTCCAGCTCTGTCTCGGAGTTGAATACATAGCTCAGATCTGAGTCCAGCTCTGTCTCGGAGTTGAATACATAGCTCAGATCTGAGTCCAGCTCTGTCTCGGAGTTGAATACATAGCTCAGATCTGAGTCCAGCTCTGTCTCAGAGTTGAATACATAGATCAGATCTGAGTCCAGCTCTGTCTCGGAGTTGAATACATAGCTCAGATCTGAGTCCAGCTCTGTCTCGGAGTTGAATACATACCCCAGATCTGAGTCCAGCTCTGTCTCGGAGTTGAATACATACCCCAGATCTGAGTCCAGCTCTGTCTCGGAGTTGAATACATAGCTCAGATCTGAGTCCAGCTCTGTCTCGGAGTTGAATACATAGCTCAGATTTGAGTCCAGCTCTGTCTCGGAGTTGAATACATAGCTCAGATCTGAGTCCAGCTCTGTCTCGGAGTTGAATACATAGATCAGATCTGAGTCCAGCTCTGTCTCGGAGTTGAATACATAGCTCAGATCTGAGTCCAGCTCTGTCTCAGAGTTGAATACATAGATCAGATCTGAGTCCAGCTCTGTCTCGGAGTTGAATACATAGCTCAGATCTGAGTCCAGCTCTGTCTCGGAGTTGAATACATACCCCAGATCTGAGTCCAGCTCTGTCTCGGAGTTGAATACATACCCCAGATCTGAGTCCAGCTCTGTCTCGGAGTTGAATACATACCCCAGATCTGAGTCCAGCTCTGTCTCTGAGGGTCAGTAGTGGTCAGTAGGACTGCAGGACTGTGTTGTTGGCTGAAGCTTTACAGCTACATTGCCCACTGCTTTTAGCTGGTTGTTTTCCTCTCTCAGGTACAGGTGTGATGGCAGGTCCTTTGACAGCCATCTCTCTCTTATCCTCTCCTTCTTTCATTCTCTCATTCTTTCACCTCTGTCTTTCTCACTTTCTTTCATTATCTCCCCTTCTTTCAACCTCTTCTCTGTTTTTAAATATTTTAAATCACGATTATTTTCCTTGTCTTCCTTCTCTTTCACTCTAGTTCTCTCTCCCCTCCATCTTTCTTTACGCTTCCTCCATCGTCCTCTCCATCTTTCTCTCCCCTAATTTATCCTGGAAAATCTTCACTATAAGCCTTGTCTCATAAAAAAACGTGTGAAACTTTCAAAGTGAGCCATGTTCTTTCGGAGGGCTCCATTGGCTATTTATTAGCCTCATCTCCATGGTAATAGTCAGGAGGATGATGTGGTTCTGGCCTGACCCACCAGACCAGTCTAGAGAATGCTGCAGCTTCTAGTGTATAGCCCCATTAAGAGTATTGCAACCTTGATCAGACTACTGTAGCAGTAGCTCCTGTGTAGAGTCAGACTGAATGCTCTTAGGACCTGGCAAAAGCTGTCTGCTGCTTGCCTGCTTCAATGACCCTTCTCCAAAGTTCAATACACAGAACGGACAAAGGGTTCTATGCTCAGAACCCAAATAGTTCTACAATTAGCACCCAGAGTTCAGACCCAGTAAATCATTCTGTTATCGGAACCCAAACTGTTCTAAAATCAGAAGATAGAGTTAAGACCATCAGACCCCTCCCCAGCAAGGTTCTTCGGTCAACACCCAAACAGTTCTCAGGTCAGAACCCTCTCCCCATTGGAAATAGTTCTACACTCAGAATCCTCCCCCGCCAAGTGTTCTACAGTCATATGTAACATGATTAAATCATTTGCTAACCTCATCCACAGTCTCTCTCATTAGCATAGTCTCATGTCTCTCATATTGTTATTGGCTGCATTGATTTTATGCCGGTCATAAAGCACTCTGATTTACAGTCTTCTCCTGTTTAACCAAATGGCTGAAGGGAATTTCCATCACCATCACTGAGCGAATCATGCACATGTATTTCAACAGGCTCTAGGATAAACCACTTGTTTTTTTCTGCTTGTGAATGTGACCTCTCTTTCACTCTATCGTTCAATTGCTTGCTCTCCCTCTCCCTCTCCCTCTCCCTCTTTCTCTTGCTCTGTCACGTTCCTGACCTATTTATGTTAGTTGTTATGTGTGTTAGTTGGTCAGGACGTGAGGTTGGGTGGGCATTCTATGTTTTCTGTTTCTGTGTTGGTTTTGGGTTGCCTGGTATGGC
>NC_074666.1:70914405-70926431 GCF_029448725.1 Salvelinus fontinalis | reverse complement strand
TCTTAATTAGAGGCAGGTGTTTGGCGTTCCTCTAATTAAGAGTCATATTTAGGTAGGCGTTGTCACAGTGTTCGTTGTGGGTGATTGTCTCCTGTGTCAGTATGTATGTTCGTGCCACACGGGACTGTAGCGTTTGTTTGTTTCGTTTCGTTTCGATGTCGTCTGTTTCCTGTACGTGAGTTTATGTTTAGTTATGTAAGTTTATGTTCAGGTTTCGTCAACGTCGTTTTCTTGTTTTGTAGTTTTGAAAGTGTTTTGTTTCGTTTCGTGTTGCCATCGTATTTATAATAAAGATGGCTTATTTCCCAAATGCTGCGTTTTGGTCTGAAGATCCTTCTCTCCTCACCTCATCCGAGGATGAGGAGAGCGACAGCCGTTACAGAATCACCCACCACGCTAAGACCAAGCGGCAAGGGAAAAATAAACGGAGTAAGGGACAGGAGAAGAAGGAGCAATGGACATGGGACGATTTATTGGATGGAAAAGGTGTCTACACATGGGAGGAGATCCTGGCTGGTAGAGATCGCCTCCCATGGGAACAGCTGGAGGCACTGAGGAGAGCAGAGGCTACCGGAGAGAGGAACCGGAGCTATGAGGGAACGCGTCTGGCACGGAAGCCAAAAAAGCCCGTAAGTAATTCCCAAAAATTTCTTGGGGGGGGGCTAGGAGGTAGTGGGCCAAGGGCAGGTAGGAGACCTGCGCCCACTTCCCAGGCTTACCGTGGAGAGCGGGAGTACGGGCAGGCGCCGTGTTACGCAGTAGAGCGCACGGTGTCTCCTGTACGAGTGCATAGCCCAGTGCGGGTTATTCCACCTCCCCGCACTGGTAGGGCTAGATTGAGTATTGAGCCAGGTGTCATGAGGCCGGCTCAACGCGTCTGGTCTCCAGTGCGTCTCCTCGGGCCGGCATACATGGCACCGGCCTTACGCATGGTTTCCCCGGTTCGCCTACATAGGCCGGTGCGGGTTATTCCACCTCCCCGCACTGGTCGGGCGACCGGGAGCATTCAACCAGGTAAGGTTGGGCGGGTTCAATGCTCAAGAGTGCCAGTACGCCTCCACGGTCCGGTATTTCCGGCACCACCTCCCCGCCCCAGCCTAGTACCTACAGTGTCTACACTACGCACTAGGCTACCAGTGCGTATCCTGAGCCCTGTTCCTCCTCCACGCACTCTCCCTGTAGTGCGTGTATCTAGCCCGGTGCCTCCAGTTCCGGGCCCACGCACTAAGCTACCAGTGCGTCTCCAGAGCCCTGTACAAACTGTATCTTCTCCCCCTACTAATCCTGATGTGCTTGTCCTCAGCCCGGCGTCACCAGTGCCGGTACCACGCATCAGTTATAGAGTGGGCTTTGAGAATACAGTGTGCCCTGTCCCTGCTCCCCGCACTAGTAGGAAGGTGCTTATCATTAGCACGGTGCCTCCAGTTCCGGCACCACGCACCAAGGTCTACAGTGCACCATATCCGGCCAGAGCCATCCGTCTCCCCAGCGCCATCTGAGCCATCCGTCTCCCCAGCGCCATCTGAGCCATCCGTCTCCCCAGCGCCATCTGAGCCATCCGTCTCCCCAGCGCCGTCTGAGCCATCCGTCTCCCCAGCGCCGTCTGAGCCATCCGTCTGCCAGGAGCCTGCAAAGCCGCCCGTCTGCCATGAGCCTGCAAAGCCGCCCGTCTGCCATGAGCCTACAGAGCCATCCGCCAGACAGGAGCCGCTAGAGCCGTCAGCCAGACAGGAGCCGCTAGAGCCGTCAGCCAGACAGGATCTGCCAGAGCCGCCAACCAGACAGGATCTGCCAGAGCCGCCAACCAGACAGGATCTGCCAGAGCCGCCAACCAGACAGGATCTGCCAGAGCCGCCAACCAGACAGGATCTGCCAGAGCCGCCAGCGAGCCAGGAGCAGCCAGAGCCGCCAGCGAGCCATGAGCAGCCAGAGCCGTCAGAGAGCCATGAGCAGCCAGAGCCGTCAGAGAGCCATGAGCAGCCAGAGCCGTCAGAGAGCCATGAGCAGCCAGAGCCGTCAGAGAGCCATGAGCAGCCAGAGCCGTCAGAGAGCCATGAGCAGCCAGAGCCGTCAGAGAGCCATGAGCAGCCAGAGCCGTCAGAGAGCCATGAGCAGCCAGAGCCGTCAGAGCGCCATGAGCAGCCAGAGCCGTCAGAGAGCCATGAGCGTCGAGAGCCGTCAGCCTGCCATGAGCGTCGAGAGCCGTCAGCCTGCCATGAGCGTCGAGAGCCGTCAGCCTGCCATGAGCGTCGAGAGCCGTCAGCCAGCCATGAGCGTTGAGATTCGTCAGTCAGCCATGAGTTGCCCTTTAGCCTGAAACGGCTAGATACCCAGAACTGCCCATCAGTCCAGAGCTGTCTCTCTGTCCGGAGCTGCCTTTCAGTCCGGAGTTGCCCCTCTATCCTGATCCCCCTCTCTATCTTGATCTACCTCTATATTCTTATCTATCCCTCTGTCTTGATTTATCTCTCTGTCCCGGTGCTGTCCTTATTAGTGAGGTTATTAAGAGGATTTTGTGGGGGTAAAAAGAGGGTGGACATTCTTAGAGGGAGGAAGCTAGGATGGATTATGGTGGGGTGGGGACCTCGCCCGGAGCCTGAGCCACCACCGTGGTTAGATGCCCACCCAGACCCTCCCCTAGACTTTGTGCTGGTGCGTCCGGAGTTCGCACCTTGTGGGGGGGGTAATGTCACGTTCCTGACCTATTTATGTTAGTTGTTATGTGTGTTAGTGGGTCAGGACGTGAGGTTGGGTGGGCATTCTATGTTTTCTGTTTCTGTGTTGGTTTTGGGTTGCCTAGTATGACTCTTAATTAGAGGCAGGTGTTTGGCGTTCCTCTAATTAAGAGTCATATTTAGGTAGGCGTTGTCACAGTGTTCGTTGTGGGTGATTGTCTCCTGTGTCAGTATGTATGTTCGTGCCACACGGGACTGTAGCGTTTGTTTGTTTCGTTTCGTTTCGATGTCGTCTGTTTCCTGTACGTGAGTTTATGTTTAGTTATGTAAGTTTATGTTCAGGTTTCGTCAACGTCGTTTTCTTGTTTTGTAGTTTTGAAAGTGTTTTGTTTCGTTTCGTGTTGCCATCGTATTTATAATAAAGATGGCTTATTTCCCAAATGCTGCGTTTTGGTCTGAAGATCCTTCTCTCCTCACCTCATCCGAGGATGAGGAGAGCGACAGCCGTTACATGCTCTTTCTCTCTCTCCCACCATTTCAAAGTAAATCAAAGTCTTTCAAATTAAAGTATTTTCTAGCACCAAAAAAGACACACACACACACACACACACACACACACAGCTCCTCTGTGTAAAGGGAGACAACAATTTCCCACTACTCTCCCTTCGGTCCCTGGACCTGCTAAGCTCATCAGCCAGTCTGCTAAAGTCATCTGATCTGAAAAACATGTTATTGTACTGGGACTCCTCATTTACTGGAAGACAGGCCTTACCTAAGACACTACACTGAGCACAAATATAAACGCAACATGTAAAGTGTTGGTCCCATGTTTCATGAGCTGAAATAAAGGATCACAGACATTTTCAAATGCACAACAAGATGTCTAAAATGCTGGGCACTAATTTGTTTACATCCCTGTTAGTGGGCATTTCTTATTTGCCAAGATAATCCATCCACCAGACAGGTGTGCCATATCAAACAGCGGACTAAACAGTATGATCATTACACAGGTGCACCTTGTGCTAGGGACAATAAAAGGCCACTCTAAAATGTGTCCCACAACACCTCAGATATCTCAAGTTTTGAGGGAGCGGGCAATTTACTTATTTTTTTATTTAACCTTTATTTAGCTAGGCAAGTAAGTCAGTTAAGAACAAATTCTTATTTACAATGACGGCCTAGTGGGTTAACAGTGGGTTACCTGCCTTGTTCAGGGGCAGAGCGACAGATATTTTTTTTTACCTTGTCAGCTCGGGGATTCGATCTAGCAACCTTTTGGTTACTGGCCCAATGCTCTAACCACGAGGCTACCTGCCTCCCCAGCATTGGCATGCTGACTGCAGGAATGTCCACTCGGGCTGTTGCTAGAGAATTTAATGTTTATTTTTCTACAATAAGCCGCCTCCAACGTCGTTTTAGAGAATTTGGCAGAACGTCCAACCGGCCTCACAACCGCAGACCACATGTATGGTGTCCTGTGGGCAAATGGTTTGCTGATGTCAACGTTGTGAACACCCCATGGTGGCGGTGAGGTTATGGTATGGGCAGGCATAAGCTATCGACAACAAACACTATTTCCTTTTATCGATGGGAATTTAAATGCACAGAGATACCGTGACAAGATCCTGAGGCCCATTGTTGTGTCATTCATCCGCCGCCATGTTTCAGCATGGTAATGCACGGCCCCATGTCACAAGGATCTGTAAAAAATCCTGGAAGCTGAAAATGTGGCATTTCTTCCATGGCCTGCATGCTCACCAGACATGTCACCCATTGAGCATGTTTGGGATGCTCTGGATCGATATGTACGGCAGCGTGTTCCAGTTCCCGCCAATATCCAGCAACTTCGCACAGGCATTGAAGAGGAGTGGGACAACATTCCACAGGCCACAATCAACAGCCTGATCAACTCAATGTGAAGGAGATGTGTCGTGCTGCATGAGACAAATGGTGGTCACACCAGATACTGACTGGTTTTTTCCCCCCGCCCCTACCTTTTTTTCAAAGGTATCTTTGACCAACATATGCATACCTGCATTCCCAGTTATGTGAAATCCATAGATCAGGGCCTAATGAATTTATGTTAATTGACAGATTTCCTTACATGAACTGTAACTAAGAAAAAACCTTTCAAATTGTTGCATGTTGCATTTATATATTTTGTTCAGTATAGTTTGGTTCAGTCGTTTGGATCGTCATTGATTTACACAAAAAAATATGCAGTGTAATTTTCTGATTTTGTGCAACTCATTCTTGCTTTCCCTTTTTTTATTCAACAGCCTATTTCGCTTGATTGCATCGTTGACAGTCACTCACTGGGAATGTTTGCTGTCATTTCTGCTATTTCTGAGATCCAAACATTGTCCCAAATAAAAGGGGATTTCAACATCAAAACAAATAGATCACAACACAGCTGTTTAATGATCACAAAGCACCAGAGGCTTGAAACACAAATCGCTCCCCCTGTAAGCCTAAACCCACCTCAACAGCAAAGCGCACCAGCCACAATGACTTATTCATATGGAATAAAAGAAGATCCCAGTCTGCGAACGTTTGCCAAAACTCCACATTAAAGGAACGCTTCCGCTTCCCTTCCGGAGAGGAAAACAGGGCCGTAATTGGTCTATTTTGGGGTCATCATGTGTCATGCTCTTCCTAACAAATTAGATTAGTCGTTTTGGCAGCAGGGTCCCCTGTTCTTTATCTCTTCTCAGTTACAGGCGCTGACTGCAGTGGGGTTGCTTTTGATTACTCTTGATGATCCTCCTTTCACGTGTCACTTCCTGCATATTAAAAGGAGCAAATCACAGCATCGAATCAAATCAAATTGTATTAGTCATATGCGCAGAATACAGCAGGTGCAGACCTTACAGTGAAATGCTTACTCACGAGTCCCTAACCAACAATGCAGTTAAAAAAAACATGAATAAGAATAAGAAATAAAAAGTAAGAAGTAATTAAAGAGCAGCAGTAAAATAACAATAGTGAGACTATATACAGGGTGGTACCAGTACAGAGTCAATGTGTGGGGGCACCGGTTAGTTGAGGTAATATGTACATGTAGGTAGAGTAAAGTGACTATGCATAGATGATAACAACAGAGAGAAGCAGCGGTGTAAAAGAGGGGGGGACAATGCAAATAGTCTGGGTAGCCATTTGATTAGATGTTCAGGAGTCTTATGGCTTGGTGGTAGGCATATGTTGTGAATGACTATATTATGACTGTATCCCTGCTTTCTTTTCAGTGCACATTTTTAAAGAGAGTTTACAGTACATTTTTAGAGAGTTTTGCATGTTTTGAGTTGTGACCAATGAATTTCCCTTTAAAATACCCTTGCCATGAGTCTACCTCAGAGGGGCCTTCTTATCTTATCGGGCATGCACCATCCTGCTGGGGCCATGTCTCCTTTCCCAAGGAGAGACTTCCAGGGGGGAAGCTGGGTATGGTATGAGGGCATGAGAGCACAACTTGGGCCCCTTCTTTCATACACATTGACTTAAAAGAGGATAGAGGGGATACTGTGGAAGCACCGTTCAGACCTCTTCTACCTTTCTCCACAAAACATCCATATTGTTGTATACTGTATATCGCAGTACTTAAAATATAGAATACTTACATAATACAAAAAAATACTTATATTAATATTGTCAACATTTCTTTAAGCATTGGCCCTAGGCTGTAATTAAAGCAACCAAGGACTTTTGTCTGTATTGTGTGTCAGGCCAGACAATGTGTGAGGATTACTGATTGGCGCCGGCGAGGGGAAAGTAGCAAAGCTCACTAATGGAGCCTGCGGCATCTACAATGTCACCCTACGACACAAATACTACAGTGTTTACAACGTCACCCTACCATAGGACGCACTACAGCGTCTACTCTACAAAGTCACCCTATGATACACACCACTGATCAGAGAACAGTGTGACCGCTGGATCGGGCCGTTTAGGAGGCAATAAAACAGCTCCGGGGACAGTGACTGTGGATAATAATGGGAGATAAGCCTCCAATGACGAGCAGAGGTTATAATTGACTATCAATCATCAAGTAATTTAGGGTCAGACTTTAGAGTAGGGGTGGAGACGCGGTAAACGACTCCTTGGTGGTTGGCGAAGGAACAAGCGGTTGGAAGTTGTCATACACGGCAATCTCTGAATTCCAATATGGTGGACGGAATATAAAAGGCCTACTGGAACGGGTAGATGTCCATTGGGTTAGCTTTACAGCAGTGGATGACTGCCAAAACGTGAGAGTCCTGTATTCTATTGTGAGGTTCAGAAGCCTCATCCCCCCCACTATCACTACTATTAGTCATAGTATTAGTAGTAAGGAAGAAAAAGAACAACACAAATGTTAACAGGGCCACTCTTAGAACCCTCTTTAGAACCCCCACAGTCCTCCAGTGTGAGTCACTCAGGAAATGACTGGAGTGTATCTGCCACTGGCCAGTCGTCTGATACGGAGGCCCTGAGGAGACAAACAGAACAGAGCCTGTGAGGCTGAGGGAGGCTGCACTGAATGACTGAACTGTTTATATTGGGCTCTGGCCATCCAGACAGCGCATCTGGAAAAGAGCATGAAGGAGTATAAGAGAGAGAAAGACTAAAAGAGAGAGAGACACTGGCTGCCAAGTAGGACTCTAGCTGCTGTTGCCTGCTCTCTGTGTTGTTCTGTGAATGGAGAACAGCAGGATCACAGCAAACATGAAAAAAGTGGAGCTGGGATCACTTTATCACAGGGAATACGTGGGTGGTTGAGGTCAGTCAGACATCCTCTTTTTCTCTGGACTTTTTTATATAAAACTTTTTGCAGATTGTACGCCTCCACATAACAGGGTTTTTTATTCACTTCTCTAGTTTGTCTAGAACTGAGATGATGATGAAGTTTACAGAGGTAGACATTTTAACTGTTACTAGCAGCATCTTTATGAGGAAGTGTTGTGAAATGCAGATTTTCTATTGGTGGAGCTAAGGTCCAGGGTGCAGACCTATTGGTTGCTATGTGATTTAGTATGGTACAATTGGGCAGTTAGTGTGGCATTTAAATGCAGCTGCCGCAGTGAGGTCGACAGTAATCTGTTGATAATCTTTATGCTGCCTATAAGATATTAAAAACAAACATTTGACCACAGATTTCAAGAAGACCCCCATTTAATCCAACCGATACCATTTTCAGATTTCAGAATAGGCCTACAAGATTTAAATATGACATGGCTTACATTAGTTGGGGGAAATAACGAAAAATAGTAACCCCCCTCTAGCTACAGTAATACCCCTCAATTATCCTTCAAAACACATGAACAATTTGATAAAAATTACAATATTTTGATATAGACCCATTGGTGCATTCGACCCACCTGAACCCATGTCACATCCAGCTGTGACCCAGCTTCATAGAGCTGAATATTAGGGTAGCCAGAAGTTGAGGAGATCGGAAAATGCAGTCATGCAAAATAACATAGGATACAGGAAATTATATGAAGCTTCCTGTTTGAAGAGATGCAGCTGGATGGAACTCAGATGTTCTGTATGAAGTTCAGTAACGCTGGGTTCATATCTACTGTATGTATCTGTGATTTGAAAAGGAAAGATTGATCCATCACTAATCTATAACAACCATATGGTTTCCTTCCTGGGACAATAAGATAGGAGAGTGGAAGAGACAAAGTTGCTCAAAAAGGCCTGATACTCCAAGAAATAAGATCAATACTTTTCTTGATGATCCAACATGGTGGTTCTGTTGCTGTAAACACAAGGGTTTAACGTGCCACTGTTCTCAATATGGCTCTTTGAACATTTTCAGGCATACAGGGCTCAAGTGCTTCTCCCTTTCTTGAGAAATTGAATGCGGATGCTGATTTTAAATAGTGAAGATTGTATTTTATCTAGAGGAAGGACAATAATCACCGTCTTCTCATTATTTACAGCCACCTGTACAGTTTGTCAAGTCTTCAGATAAGTGAAGTATCATATCTACTGAATATTTCTCCCTGCGTGTTGAATAAATCCTAGAATTACAAGGGAACGATATCTTTGAAAGTGGAAATTCGGACAACTAGTGGAAAAAATGTACAGCCTCTGGAAAACAAATATAATCATTCCATCCAGGTGCGGATGTTGGTAATAGCCATTTTCTCCATATTCACCCTTGGAAACAACTCTAAAGTATAACCATTTCATTTATGGACATCTAACACCAGTGTGTCTAGCTAATGCACATGGTGTTGTCTACCACCTCATTCTACAGTAATATCATGCCATCCATCAAACCTCTGATGAAAAATCAGCAATGACAGTTTGCTCTGCTAAAGCTACTCAGAGAACACCATGATGTTAGTGAACTTGGCCATCGTCTATATATTTGGAGTATTACTTTGACACACATATGGAGATCCTCATTGATGTGTGTGGGACTGTGGGATCTCATTCACATAATGTATTTCCGTAGCTAGTGACCCCTCAGAGGGAGGGCTTGTTTCATAATGTTTGTGTATTCCAGCCAGAAAGATGTGAAGTGACAGAGGTGAAAGGAGATTAAATGTGTGTGTGAAGGGACCCATGCCTCAGAGCCACCGTAAATCTCTGTCTACACCCCGAGGCGCTCTTGACTCTCTCTCTCTCGGTGTGTGTGTGTGTGTGTGTGTGTGTGTGTGTGTGTGTGTGTGTGTGTGTGTGTGTGTGTGTGTGTGTGTGTGTGTGTGTGTGTGTGTGTGTGTGTGTGTGTGTATTAGTCCCCCCTAGGACAGCGTCTTGATGCAGCTTGATATCTAGCCGCTACTGTCCTTGTGAAAAGGTCTCGTTATCAGTGCCCTCTTGGACATCAGCAGGCCCATTCTTGAGCCTGTCAGACTGACCTAGTCCAGAGAGCCTGAGTAGACCCACCTGCCTTGGAGGCCATTCACATTTCATTTCACACTTCCCACCATGAAAAACATTAGTCATTCTTTCTTCTCTCCTCTCACAAATCCCCACACAATGTAGTGGAGAGGTTTGAAAGGTCAATAGAATAGGTTAGGATCCTCCGTATTGTATCAGCAGAACAGATAGAGGCTACACACAGTGATTCCCTGCACATCCCATTCACTACTGGAGATTGTCCCACTGTCATGAAGACTAGGCTGATCGCAGATCTGTATGTGCTTTAGCCAACTCCTCTGATTATCATCGGCAGGGTTTTTCTGGATCAAAAGGGGGTTTAGGTGGGGGGCGTGGCATGGGGCGTTGCAGGGGCGTGGCAGAGTACGTGGCAATGAGCGCGGTCGGCCTTATGGCGCGGCTACATTTTAGAGGCCCCCATCTTGGGGGGGCCTATAGATCTTTTTTTGCATCTTTAAGTCCATTTCCTGCAATTCTACACCTTTTGCCATGGAGCTGAGAGAAACTGTTGCAGTTTTAAGGCACATTTCCTGCAATTCTATGCATTTTGCTATGGCTAATCCTGTGTTCTATTGCTCAAACATAAAAAGTAAATGAATACTGCTAAATTCATTGTTTTGAGAATTTTCAATTCTCCTTGACTGCCTAGATTTTATTTTGATGATTGTTAGTTGTCATATATTATATTATTTAAATATATATGGGTCCATTATCTTTTCAACATAATTGATATCTGGTTTTAGTCGTTTAAGTTAATCACTTAAATATGTTTTCCATCCCGAAAATGTTTTTCTTACAGTGTTTGGACTTCAATGGATTACAATGTCAGAAATATCCCTGATTGGTATGCCGTATATGTAGTCAGGGGACTTTGTTAAATCAGATCAAGGATCAGGCTTCTCATCTCATCATTGACATGGGGAAAGTCTTGGTAACACTTTATTTGGATAGTCCCAAGGAGATGGTTTGTAAATGTTCAGTAGATGTTCAATAACTGTCAACATCATGTCAACTAACTATCCACTAACCCTAACCCTTAACCCTTATTCTAAACTTAACCTTAACCTTAGTAAGTGTTTGCTTATCAACATATAGCGTGTTGATAGTATGACCATCTGTAGACCATCTATATGGGACTATCTAAATAGTGGGACCAAAGTCTCAATGTAGTAGTGATGTACGTATCCTGTATTTGTGAAGAGAGGGATGGTTTTTCTCATCTCTGTCATGTTTGTATCCTGTTTATTGGTGTCTCTCCATTCAGCCCACATCCCCAGTTGGATGTAGGGAGGTGACAGACAGCAGCTCCAGTTGGATGTAGGGAGTTGACAGCCAGCAGCTCCAGTTGGATGTAGGGAGGTGACAGACAGCAGCTCCAGTTGGATGTAGGGAGGTGACAGACAGCAGCTCCAGTTGGATGTAGGGAGGTGACAGACAGCAGCTCCAGTTGGATGTAGGGAGGTGTTGGACAGCAGCTCCAGTTGGATGTAGGGAGGTGACAGACAGCAGCTCCAGTTGGATGTAGGGAGGTGACAGCCAGCAGCTCCAGTTGGATGTAGGGAAGTGACAGACAGCAGCTCCAGTTGGATGTAGGGAGGTGTTGGACAGCAGCTCCAGTTGGATGTAGGGAGGTGACAGCCAGCAGCTACAGTTGGATGTAGGGAGGTGACAGCCAGCAGCTCCAGTTGGATGCAGGGAGGTGACAGCCAGCAGCTCCAGTTGGATGTAGGGAGGTGACAGACAGCAGCTCCAGTTGGATGTAGGGAGGTGACAGACAGCAGCTCCAGTTGGATGTAGGAAGGTGACAGACAGCAGCTCCAGTTGGGTGTAGGGAAGTGTTGGACAGCAGCTCCAGTTGGATGTAGGGAGGTGTTGGACAGCAGCTCCAGTTGGATGTAGGGAGGTGTTGGACAGCAGCTCCAGTTGGATGTAGGGAGGTGACAGCCAGCAGCTCCAGTTGGATGTAGGGAGGTGACAGACAGCAGCTCCAGTTGGATGTAGGGAGGTGTTGGACAGCAGCTCCAGTTGGATGTAGGGAGGTGACAGCCAGCAGCTCCAGTTGGGTGTAGGGAGGTGACAGACAGCAGCTACAGTTGGATGTAGGGAGGTGACAGCCAGCAGCTCCAGTTGGATGTAGGGAGATGACAGCCAGCAGCTCCAGTTGGATGTAGGGAGGTGACAGCCAGCAGCTCCAGTTGGATGTAGGGAGGTGACAGCCAGCAGCTCCAGTTGGATGTAGGGAGGTGACAGCCAGCAGCTCCAGTTGGATGTAGGGAGGTGACAGCCAGCAGCTCCAGTTGGATGTAGGGAGGTGACAGCCAGCAGCTCCAGTTGGATGTAGGGAGGTGACAGCCAGCAGCTCCAGTTGGATGTAGGGAGGTGACATACAGCAGCTACAGTTGGATGTAGGGAGTTGACAGCCAGCTGCTCCAGTTGGATGTAGGGAGGTGACAGCCAGCAGCTCCAGTTGGATGTAGG
>NC_074666.1:70906905-70909405 GCF_029448725.1 Salvelinus fontinalis | reverse complement strand
AGGGAGTATAGGGGAGTATCAAAGACATATAAGGGTAGCACGCGCTCCACCATTCAAAATGTGGACTTGACATCAATCAGTCTCTCTTAAAAAATAGATCATATCTCAATAACATTAACCTGGGTGAATAAAGGTTAAATGCAATAGAAACATCTGCTTGTTTGGACCTATATTAGGGTGTGTGTGATAGGAACAGTGTGTTTTAAATTATAAGATGGTGACTTATTGACTTGAAACCCCTCTGGCCACACACAGACACACACTCTCTCTCAACCCATCCACCGTACAGTATCAACTCCCCCCTCTGCTGTATCTGTTTGTATGATCAGATATTGAGCCTGGCCAAACAAGGTCTCTGTTATATAGCCAGCAGGGCATCAGGGTGGTGACAACCACCCAGCAGTCACAACACAGAGCCCAACCTGACAGCGGTGACTCACACTGGGCTGAATCACACAGGGAGGCCTGGGTGGAGAACCAGACAACCCACCAATCAATGTATAAGATATATATTTAGACTGACATACAGTATATTTAGACTGGAAAGAAAATGACTGTAAACTACGATAGAAGGAGAGAGAGGCTATAAGACGTAGTATTGACCAGTCTGGCTGACTAGTGGTGGCCCTTCAGGGTTAGATTGAGAAGTCACTGATTGGGGAAGCAGTGGATGTTGATGCTTTCTATAAGCACGACCACAGTCAGCAGCCAGCAGACAGAGAGATGGAGAGACGTGGAACACATAGGCTCTATTACCAATAAAATGTAGTCTTCATATTCTTTTTGGCTGCTACTTTTTCCATGTAATGCAGTTGTGGTAGTCTAAATCCAGACTGGCCTGCTGGGATCTAGTTCTGCAGGACTGCAGTAGTAAACTAGAGCTGCTTCCAGCTCTGCATGTGCTTTAGTGCCCTCACTATTGTTGTCAAGCCATACATTCAACGTCTATACCACGTTGGTTCCACGTCATTTCATTAAAATGTGGTGGAAACAATGTTGATTTAACCAGTGTGTGCCCAGTGGGTTGGGACTATAAGGTTCTATCTGCAATGATTTTGAGATAACTGGCCTTAAAGTTCTGAACGCTCATTGATTTGACTGGTGTCAGGAATTTTTATCTTAACAACGTGAATTGGAGTATTTACTTTACTATATAAGTAGAGAACATTGAACAGAAAAAGGATACGTCAACAACTCAATTTTGACAAAAATGTAGAGAGAACCTTCTAGTCCCAAGCTGTTGACCCACTGATCAGGTCAGTGGAGCCCTGGGAGGGCCAGTCAGTTTGGCAGGCTGCTGTGCTGTGGCATACTTTGAAGGACTCCAGTCCACCTGAATAAATGGTGGATCGGCACAATGTGAGCTCTGTGCTGCAACAGAGCAAAGAGACGTCTTCTAGCTGGACCAGCTAAGCGTGAGTTGCTCTAAATTGTGGAGAGTTCATATAGTCATTGAACCGTGACCCATCAACTTTTCAGCTGCACTTCTCTTAGCTACTTCACAGAGGGTGGGCCTTTGGTAAACACAGAGGTCCAGAGACGCCCCATCTCTTCCAAAGACCAAACGTAAACGAGCAACCTCCTTAACATTCTCTGTCTGAAGACATTTTTCCGTCCACAGAAGCAAGCACACGAGAAGGTCTGGGACCGTTGCTTCCTCTACTTCTATCCTGAATGTGGGTTGGTCAGAGTAGAGGGCATAGCAGGCCTTCAGGTCAAATAAATACTGTGGCTGAGTGTAGTAGGTGCTTAATGTCCAATTCTTCATTAGTGCAGACGAAGGACAGGAGACAAGGAGACAAGCAGAGGAAGCCATATCAGACTATTGAGATACGCCTCTGAAGGGGTATGTGTCTCGCCTCGGCTGGCCTGAAGCGTGCATGGCATAACCTCGCGGCTGCACGGGCACACAAGCGTAGCCAATGAAAACAGTCGGTTTTCGCACTGAGTAAACAGAGCAGTTTGTGGCCAAACATACACACACAGACACACAGTCCGTCGGTAGACATGCTGTGAACGTAACTAAAGGGATAAAAACACTGATTCATTCCATATGGTTTCTCACTCTACCAGTCAGTGCCGCACACGCACGCGCGCACGCACACACACTCTCTTTTGTGCCACAGTTGAAGCTAGTAGAAATGACACTGCTAATAAAAACACTGTTCATTTAATCTGTTTAAATGTTCCGTTCAGAATTGGTCATTAGAGTCTTCTGCTTCATGTCAAATGAGTGGATTAAACAAAGCAACAGTGAGGCACCAATCAGAGCAGGTGCCTGTGGAGAAGCATTGTATTGTGGAGTGTCATGCATGTCAGACGGATTCAATCACCTTCGTTTCTGCTGCTGCCCAAAGTTTTTTAATGCCTGTGTGTGTGTGTGTGTGTGTGTGTGTGTGTGTGTGTGTGTGTGTGTGTGTGTGTGTGTGTGTGTGTGTGTGTGTGTGTGTGTGTGTGTGTGTGTGTGTGTGTGTGTGTGTGTGTGTGTGTGTGTGTGTGT